>NC_041397.2:310066205-310311205 GCF_900747795.2 Erpetoichthys calabaricus
GTTCTCCGTAAAATCAAATCCGAAAAGATCGCGAACATGCTATAAGCGCCTGCCGTCAATGTGTGATACAAGGAACAAGGAACATTATAAATGTGCAGGGCCCTGCCTGACTGCTGTGTCTGTGTATAGGAGAGCGGCAGATCTCGCTACCATAAATAACCGCACTTTTGCTGTGTCTAGCTGAATAAAGCTGGTGTTGCTAATGTGTTGAGACTCAGCTTCATGTTTTAGTGTGCAAGGACTCACACGTCACAGCACACATGTACGCGCGAGCACACACACACACACACACACACACACACACACACACACACACACACACATACACAAGAGCAAGCACACACACATACACACACACACACAGTCACAATGCTAATGCTGCAGTAAACAGTATACGCTCATACGGATGTTGACTATATAAATGAGGCACGCCGACTCAGACGGAGAATAGGAGACGATTGCCCACAATCCCGCAGTGAGAGAGAGAGAAGAACCATCAGCTCAGTTGTGATCACATGACACTCAGCAGACAAAGCGTATACATACTACTCGTACTGCAAGACCTCGCTCGTTTATCGAGTCAAAATTTATTACAAATTTTTGCTCGTCTTGCAAAACACTCGCAAACCAAGTTACTTGCAAACCGAGGTATTTTAAAGTCAATTCGAAATGACACCGGTAACCAATGCAATCACACTTAGAATGGTGTGATGTGCCGCCATGGGTTTTCTGATGAAAAAACAATAACGTTTAAAACAGTATCGTTTACATACAACAGATTTTAGCGAATAGTTTAAATGCAATTATTTATATCCATTTATACACTAATAATGCCAATTATTAAATAATAATAATTATTATTATTAAATAATTCCTCCCATATAAGTAACATTTTTCGGACTGCCTTCTTCCATCTCCGAAACATTTCTAGACTTTGTCCTGTTCTTATGCAACACAGTAGTGAAGTATCGGTTAATGCCCTCGTCACCTCATGTATAGATTACTGTAATGCTATTCTATCTGGCATCCCACAAAAACTTATCCATCACTTACAGCTTCTTCAAAATTCTGCTGCCAGGATAATAACCTGTTGCTCTAAATCCACTGAACATATTACACCGATTCTCTCGCAGCTTCACTGGCTCCCTGTTAACTACCGATTACAATACTAAATACCGCTCTTAACATTTAAATCTCTCCACAGTCTCCCATGTGTAGCTGATCTCCTACAGACTTACACTCCCTCTCGCTCACTCAGATCCTCATCTGCAGCTCGACTTTCTGTACCACACATCAAACTCTGTTCTATGGGAGCTTGAGCGTCTCTCCTAGTGCTCCTCAACTCTGGAATTCTCTTCCCTCTCATATCCGTCAGCTTTATTTAATATCACATTTTAAAACTACCCTCAAAACTTATCTTTTTAAACTGGCATACCAATTGTGAATTTTGCACTGTTACTGCCAGTTATCTTTGTTTGTATTTCTTTTAACAGTGAAATGATACACTCAGTGACAAAAATAAACAATTTTAATGTATACAAATTGGCTTAATAATTTCTGAAAACATTTCACTCATTCCTCTCTCAATCTCTCTCTCTCTCTTACACACACACAATGTGGTTATATACAAGATAGGATCTAAAATCCATGACACAGAACGGTCTTACATAGCTTTTTCCGTGTGTTGCCACTCTGTAATGTGAGAGTATTCAGTCTGGCAATATGGTGCAGCCTTAGTTTGTGGAAGACAAACACAACTAAGGACATGAGCATAAAATGATGGTTGTCAATTTCAAACTGTGTTTCCTCGATGTGCTCCTTCATCTGAACCAGTCTCTACCCGAACAAACTGATTGATCAAAGATCCACTGACAGCTTGCGCTAATGTCGACTGTCGGATAACACGCTAAGCTATTTTGACCACCTTGACTGGACCCTCAGAAGGAATCATCAAACCTCCTTTGTTTTGTAATGTGAGTAAGTGGTAGCTTTGATCATATGATGCCGGTACAGCATATGTTACCAAACTAGCATGCCACACATCACAGGACAGCTTTCTCAAAATCCCGTCTAAGGGTTACCTCCCACTGCCTCCTGAAGTGGATTTCTTTGGGAAACTTTCAAAGTTTGAGAAATGTTAACAGCTAACAACAATCTACATAGTTAGTGACTAAATACGTTTAGCCAAAACGTTGTTTGGAAGCTCACTTGAGCACATAAATGCATAGCTTTGCTAGCTTAGCCTGACGTAGCTAAAGTTAAGATTATAAAAGGGGATTTTCTAATGGTCAAATATAACCAAAACAACTGTTCAGCTTTACCTATGAAATGTAATCCCAGTGATCTGGTTTGGAGCGTACAGTGGTTTGTACAATCCCAAGCAGCACATGCGTGAGGCATCTTTATCCATTACTTCACTCCACAGCAGTGCCACTCGTAATATGGCGGAGACGTTGATGTACGATGCTGCTGGTCTTGAGGCGTCTAGTAATTCTATGTCTATGACCCAGACAGTCCTTGATCCCTGGGGGACACCAGGAAGTGCTGACTGACCAGGGATAGGTTTATGCTGGGAGTGCTTCCGGGTGCAAAGGCAGCACTTCCGCCACACTGGGGAGTGCTGCCAGAAGTCAGCCATCAGACAACCTGGAAGCACATCTGGGGCTTGATAAAAGGGGCCGCCTCACTCCATTCGGGGAGCCGGAGTCGGGTGGAAGAGGATGGAGCTTGCGAGGCAGGAGTGGAGGCAGCCCGAGGAACCAAGGACTGAGTAAAGATTGTAAATAGTTGTATATAGTATAAATAAACGTGAGTATGTTTGGACATTGCGGTGCCGTGTCTGTCTGTGGCCGGGCTAGCTATTGCACTTGTTAGTCTACAATGTTAGGTTCTTATTTTGTAGATTTTTTTCCTTTCCGAGGGTATCATCCAAATGATTTGAAGCCTAAAACTGATTATTTTCAGTCTGTCACATTTTTCTATTAAGTGTAATTTATTAAATCAAATCAAAAAGTACATGATGAACAGCCATGGAAAATAAAGCTAGATGGAGAACTGCTGGCCGCTTTGTCATTTACATCTTTTTGCTAACTAGCTGTACCCGGCCACGCGTTGCTGTGGCTCAGTCTGGTTAAATGGAAAAGAAAGAAAAGAGAAAGCACATGTTTCTAATATGTTTAATTTCATAATGCTTGTGGCTATACAATATTTTTTGTTGTTCCATTGTCTGTGCAGATATAGAGATTGTCTGGTTTGCCGACTCTAGAACACGCAACATATAATTGTCCATGTGAGAAGCAATCCGTGTCTAGATCTAAACCGCACAATTCTAAAGATTGGCCCTGAGCTTTGTTGATGGTGATTGCAAACGCCAATCGAATTGAGAATTGCAATCTCTTAAATTGAAATGGCATATTTGTTGGAATCATAGGAATGCGAGGAATGAGGACATCTTCACCTTTGAAAGGTCCTGTCAAGATTGTTGCTTCTACGACGTTGCTCATTAATTTTTTTACTGCAAGCTGGGTGCTGTTGCAAAGCTTTGGCTGGTTGATATTTCGCAACATGATAATTGGCACGGCGAATTTGAATTGCAGTGCGTGCGGTGGTATCCCTGGCAGATCGAGTGAATTCAAAAATTCTGTTGGATAATTAACCGCTTCATCTGCCTCCACAACAGTGTCGATGGACTTGTATGTGACTGCCTCGCTTTGAATGTTAGACTGAATAATATTGTTAAGTTCGTAGACGTCTTTGTTCTTGGCCGCAAGAATAGCTTGTTCAATCAGCCAATCGTGATTCTTATAATTGGTTTGAATATTGGGAAATACTTTTTCAACCAATTCTTCTTTTGACGTCACTAAATTGCAGAAGTTATGAGGCAATGAAATTCATCCTGTGATCAGATCAACCAGCACCTTTCCCTCCCCAATTTCCAGCAATTGATGTGAGAATATCTCAGCTGATCGATCGTTTTGCAGCTGGACACGCATATTTATAGTTAATTTTAACGTCTTTACGAGTCGCCACAAAGTAGAGTATTTCAGGCAAGCATTTATTTCGTCCGCTGGTGTCGATCGAGGAATTACAGGTAATGTTTGCCTGAAATCTCCTGCAACCAATATTAATGCGTTCCCAAATGGTCTGATGTTTCCACACAAATCTTGCAATGATCGATCAAGAGCCTCGAGCGATTTTTTGTGCGCCATTGTGCATTCATCCCAAACAATAAGTTTGCATTTCTGCAATACTTTTCCCATGCCGGATGCTTTGTAAATGTTGCACGTGGGAGGATCGTAAATTGGAAACATTGAAATGGAATCGTAAAATGTTTAGTATAGCGTGTGTTGCTTTTACGTCCAACTGATGGCGCTGTTTTTCAAAAAAAGCATGTTTTTACCTGTCACAGGTGTGACATCTATATAATAGTAGGTATAGGTATATAAAAACACGCGCGTATTCGAAATTTTGTCAAAATTTCAAAGCAATCGGTGAAGAGATTTAAGATTTTGAACAAATGAACATTTACATTTTTATTTATACAGATAAGGAGCCATTAACACACTGAATGCAGCTGTTTAAGACTGAAATAAGCAATTAAGGGAGGGGAAACTTAACAAGCGAGACCGCTACAATGAAGCCTCAAACAATCACTTACAATAATTGACTGCTCATTAAGAAACTGGGTTGGAACAAAAACCTGCACCCACCGCGGCTCTCCAGGACCGACATTGCTCACCCCTGATCTATCCTGTCTTCACCACCACCCAGCGCTTGTCTCACTTCCTCTCTGAATTTCACACAATAGCTTCCACCACCTGATCCTTGGTTCCATTCTTACTCTCTTCCTCTTTTTCACCCTGAAATTCATTCTGGATACCACCAATCAATGCTGTCTAGCTACACTATCCCCTGCCACCATCTTACAGTCTCACATTGCATCTCCTACATAGGACATAATACACCTGTGTGCACCTTCCTCCATGCTTATATGTAACCCTGTGCTCCTCCTTCTTTTTAAATGATTTATTCACCACAACCATTTTCATCCTTTTTTCAAAGTCATCATTTCTCACCTTAACACTAAAATTCCTGAAGCCTACGAAAAAAAGTCATAATGCTACCTTAAATTCCTTCGCACCTCTCCAGCAGCATCTTTTGTTTTGTGTCGATCAGCACAAGCAGCAAGCAGCCTGCTATCCCATCACTCTTGCCTTGACGGATCTCAGCTCTCCCAGCTCAAGCCAAGGCTCCTTATCTGCGTGTGAGGTGCCTGGAGTTGTATAGGGTAAATAATTCAGTATATCGTTATTTAGAATACATGCATTTCATGTGTGTTCCGTGTCTACAAAGCTAGCAGATATAGAAATTTAAGGCAGTAGTACGTGGTGACCCCCTTTATACATTCTATCATGTATTTGGGGTCCCTAACCATACAAAGTTGCAAAAATGGCTCAAAATGGCCACAACTGGAGTGAATGAGAAAACTGCAGTCAGTTAAAACATAAAGAGAGAGGAACAGGAGAAAGCATGGAGTTATGAGCAAAACTGAAGGTCAACAAATAAATGCCAGAGCCAAATCGTAAACTGGATATCATGGTCAAAAAACAGAGCTTTGTTTCAAATAAAAAGTAATTAAGCACACGAAGAAGTAAATCAACAGTTTTGAATACTAGTTTTGGGGTGACCTTTATACTGGTTCGCCATTGACATCTCAAATAGGAAACATGGAAACGTACCCACAAGCAAGGAGTGTGTGCTTAACAGATTAGAACATTAGAACACTCTAGACGAGAACAGGCCATTCAAAAGCTCGCCAGTCCTATTCACTTATTTCTTCCAAAAAAACATCAAGTCGAGTTTTGAAAGACCCTAATGTCTTACTGTCTACCACACTACTTGGTCGCTTATTCCAAGTGTCTATCGTTCTTTGTGTAAAGAAAAACTTCCTAATGTTTGTGCGAAATTCACCTTTAACAAGTTTCCAGCTGTGTCCCTGTGTACTTGATGAACTCATTTTAAAATAACAGTCTCGATCCACTGTACTAATTCCCTTTAAAGTTTTAAACACTTCAATCAGGTCTCCTCTTAACTCTTTCAGGGCTGATGTCGACTTTTGTCAAAAGGAGGAGTTGACGATGGTAATCAACTGTAAACTGTGACAAAACCAACTGTTCCGTTTTAGTTGGACTTTCGTTGCTAGAAGAAAAGTTAGATTCATTGGTCTGACCGAGATTCCCTTCGCTCTCGTGAGTAGTAAGACGCACACAATGGCAAAAATGGCACTGACATCTAGCGAGAGATCAAAGCGAATGCGTAAAGCAAAATACTCTGTGGACGATGTTTTGCCTATTATCTCTGAACTGGACTATGACTTGTCGGACTCAGTTTTTGATACAAGTGATCGAAAACGAATGTGAGGTTCCAGGTTCAGCTGATTGGTCCCCAGCTCATCGTGATACTGATAATGTTCGCCAGGGAGGACTGTCACATAACAATGACAAGAGGTAGAAACCAAATTGCAATGCACTTCGACCATGATCGCTGCTGCTGTCCCAGCCTCACATTCTTGGCAAACTGGCAACCACACAATGCAGCAACAGATGTTTTATGTTGTTTCTCAGTGAAACCATTGTTTTTTGGAAAAAATATTCAGCCCCCAAAGAGTTAATCTTCTTTTGCTTAAACTGTAAAGGCTCAGCTCTTTTAATCTTTCCTCATAATTCAAACCCTGTAGCCCTGGAATCAGCCTAGTTGCTCTTTCTCTGGACCTTTTCTAGTGCTGCTATGTCCTTTTTTTAGCCTGGAGATCAAAACTGCACACAGTAGTCAAGATGAGGCCTCACCAGTGTGTTATAAAACTGGACCAGAACCTCCTGTGACTTGTACTCCACACATCAAGGCGCTATATAACCTGACATTCTGTTAGCCTTCTTAATGACTTCTGAACACTGTCGGGAAGTCGATAGCTTAGAGTCCACTATGACTCCTAAATCCTTCTCATAAGGTGTACTCTTGATTTTCCGACCGCCCATTGTGTATTCAAACCTCACATTTTTACTTCCTTTGTGTAATACGTTACATTTACTGACATTGAATTTCATCTGCCATAAATCTGCCCAAGCCTGTATGCTATCCAACCTATCTTGGTATCATCAGCAAACTTAACCAGCTTGTTACTTATATTCCTATCTAAATCATTTATATACATTAAAAATAGCAGCGGCCCTAGCACTGACCCCTGCTGGTCACCACTCTTAACATCGGCCAATTCTGATTTGGTTCCTCACACCATCACCCTCTACTTCCTTTGTCTGAGCCAATTCTGCACCCATCTAAAAACATAACCCTGAACTCCCACTTCTTTTAGTTTGATGCCCATCCTCTCATGTGGCACCTTATCAAATGTTTTCTGAAAGTCCAGATAAATAATATCATAAGGTCCACTTTGATTGTATCCTTTTGTTGCCTCCTCATAGAATTCCAGCATGTTAGTCAAACACGACCTCCCTCTTCTGAACCCAAGCTAACTGTTCCTAATAACTCCTGTCCTTGCCAGGTGTTGCTCAATCTTATCCTTAATAATTCCTTTCATTAATTTTTCCTGTGATGCATGTTAAGTTTACTGGCCTATAGTTGTTTGGATCTGTCCTGTCACCCTTTTTATATAATGGGATGATATTTGCCATTTTCCAGTCCTGCAGTGACTTCCTAAAAATATCTGTACTCGCTAGCCTCCTTAAGAATTCAAGGGTAAATATTATCTGGTCCTGGGGCCTCATGTATAAACGGTGCATACGCACAGAAATGTTGCCTAAGAACGTTTCCATGTTCAAATCGCGATGTATAAAACCTACACTTGGTGTAAAGCCACGCACTTTTCCACGGTACCTCATACCCTGTCGTACGCAAGTTCTCCATTTGGTTTTGCAGACTGGCGGCACCCAGTGTCAAAGCAGTGCTACTGTTCCTGTGTGGTTACCCTTTCTTAGATCCACATCCATGATGGCAGCTCAAGTGAACTGTTTGTACTTGCAAGTTACCGTGAGGCAATTGTACTTATGATACAGTTATAATATTGTATATCCTGAGCCACTTTATAAAGCGCGTATTTACATATGATGACGATATTATTTTTAAGATGAAATGCATCAAAATATGTTGATTATATTATACAGATAAAACTTTAACTTTCACTACACGGTGCCGCAGCGCTAGCGAGCTTGAGCTTCGTTCACGGTTTGTTTCTGCCTCACTCTGTTTTCATGCTGTGGCTGGCGCGACACTGGAAGGATAGATGGATAGAATAATTAAACATTACGAAGATATTTCGATATTCCTTAAAAGTTTTGAAGAATCGGCGTTATAAGCTTACAGATGGCTTAACGTCTATTACATAGCTGATTGTGTGGCGATTGGGTATTTGGAGAAAGAAAAGTAAGGACAGGAATTGGGGGTTAGTATGTTTGAAAAAGACAGTACTTCTGTAATAAAGCATTTCACTGAAGGTCGTGCATGGCAGAGCAAGCATCTTGCTGTAAGACATGAACAATCACTGCGTCACCGTGTTCCCTGTACTTCCTTAGAAGACTGGCATCCTTCAACATCTGCAGTAAGATGCTGCAGATGTTCTATCAGATGGTTGTGGCGAGTGCCCTCTTCTACGCAGTGGTGTGCTAGGGAGGCAGCATTAAGAAGAAGGATGCCTCACGCCTGGACAAACTGGTGAGGAAGGCAGGCTCTATTGTTGGCATAGAGCTGGACGGTTTGACATCCGTAGCAGAGCAACGGGCACTCAGCAGGCTCCTATCAATTATGGAGAATCCACTACATCCATTAAACAGTGTCATCTCCAGACAGAGGAGCAGTTTCAGCGACAGACTGCTGTCACTGTCCTGCTCCACTGACAGACTGAGAAGATCATTCCTCCCCCAAACTATGCGACTCTTCAATTCCACCAGAGGGGGTAAACGTTGAACATTATTCAAGTTATTGTCTGTTTTTTACCTGCATTTTTTTATTTTTTTATTACTCTTTAATTTAATATTTTTTGCTGCTGGAGTATGTGAATTTCCCCCTGGGATTAATAAAGTATCTATCTATCTATCTGTCTGTCTGTCTGTCTGTCTGTCTGTCTGTCTGTCTGTCTATCTATCTATCTATCTATCTATCTATCTATCTATCTATCTATCTATCTATCTATCTATCTATCTATCTAATAACATGCTTTAACTCCTATCATAATGAAAATTATATCACGTATACTTCTCAGTATTTTAATTACTTAGAGAGCTGTAATATTACGAACGTAATGGATTCTGTGTCCTGTCGGAGGAAGAGCACGTAGTTATTCAGGCACATAGAGCACATATAAGATCAAATACAAAACAAAGCATTAAACGTGCTACTTTAGTTACGATAGAATTTGAGAAACTAGTAAATTAAACGATTTTATGATGAAGTTTATGATGTTCTACTTTAATGACAAAATAAACTACATGATTAAAGTGGAAATTTCGAGATTAAAGTTGACATTTCGTGCTTTTTTCACACTGTGTGCCTTTTTTTTCACTGTACCCTAATAAGCTTTCATATGACACTCAGACTGTGAGCTACGAGTCGCCTTTTCACGCCAACTTTGATATGTGACAACTTTTTTATTTCGGGCACTGTGCGACTTTGTGAACTTGAGCTTTCGAGTTTCTCCAACACGCTATGTCACTCGATCAACTTCCTTTTGTTGCTTATATAACTGTTTAAACCAATAAATAGTACGGTTTTCTTTGCCTCCATTTAGTATTCGCTGAAATTCTTCTATTTTTCCTCGTACTTTTGCCATTGCCTTTTCACAGAACGCTGGGCTTAAGGGCTACTTATATTGATTTGCATATTCAACGAGGCATAATTCTGGGAGGAGCTGGGGCGGGACAGCAAGCGCGTGCACGTGCGTTTATTTCCACGCTGAGCGGGAACGCAGAAGTTGGCAAACGCACAGATTTCTGCATCTGGATTTTTCTCTGCGTAAGCACATTTCGGCTTTTGTGCTTACGTTATGTTATAGTGCGAATTCTACGCACAGTGTTATGCATGAGGCCCCTGGTGATTTGTTTGATTTCAGTTTATTTAATCTCAGCAGCTCTTCCGTCTCTACAATTTCCAAATCCCTCAGTACCTCCTTAGTAGTCCCTGTTACCTCTGGGAGGTTATCCACTTGCTCAGTTGTAAACACCTCAGAAAAATGTAAGTTTAGGGCATGCACTATTTCACTGTCTGTATCTTTTAATTCCCCTTTACTATTTCTGATACACTTGACCTCCTCCTTGACTGTTCTTTTACTACTAAAATACTGAAAGAATCTTTTAGGGTCGTCTTTCGCCTTATCTGCTCTATTCCTTTCCAGCTGTCTTCTAGCCTTCCTGATATCCTTCTTAATGGTTGCCCTCATGTTCTCATACGCTCTACAATTCACTTTGCAGTCATTAGTCTTATATGCCTTATAAAGCTATTTTTTTCCTTTGCAACTTCTTTTTTAAATCTTTATTAATCCACTGTTGAGTTTTTTTTAGTTTCCTATTAATTCCAAATTTAGGTATATATCTGTCCTGCATTACATGTAAAACATTTTTAAACCTGTTCCACTGCTCCTCGACTGTCTCCACACTTAAAAGCTTATCCCAGTGTATCCTACTTAGACATTGTCACATCTGCTCTAAATTAGCCCTACCAAAGTTCAACTTAATAATTTTAGTCTTTGCATCTGTACTCTTACAAAATACTGAGAATTGTATTACATTATGGTCACGTGACCCTAGTGGTTCAATCATCTCTACACCCTCAATTCTATCCTGATTATTACAAAATACTAAATCCAGACAGGCTTCACCCCGTGTTGGTGCTTTAACATGCTGTGTTAAAAAAGAGTCATTGATTACTTCTAAAAACTCCTGCTCTTGTACTCCGCCATCTGTAAGGTTATCCCAGTTAATATTTGGATAAAGTCCCCCGTGACTGTAATATCTCCCTGTAAACTTGCCTTTTTGATATTACTAAAAAGATGTGTGTTGAAATTACTATCTGAATTGGGTGGTCTATAACACACTCCTAAAATAAGACCCCTTTCCCTAATATTTTCCAGGTGAAGCCACATGTCCTCACTAAGATGGGGCTCATCATCCAGCTGAAGAAGATTTACATTTAAATCCTTCTTGGCATAAACAGCAGCCCCACCTCCTTTTCAGTTCTCTCTATCCTTCCTAAAAATGTGTATCCCTCTGTTACACTCATCCCCATCTTTGTTATTTAGCCAGGTTTCCGTTATTGCTATAATGTCATAATTATGCTCTGCTACATACAACTCCAACTCACTTATCTTATTTCTGATACTTCTAGCATTAAGGCAAGCTATTTTTAATGTGTTACTCCTTCTACATTTAAATGTTTGCTTAGAATTTACATTACTATGCATTTTTATTTCTACACCATTGTTTGTTCTTCCATGTATAGATCTAAACCTGGCCTGTCCTAAACTCCCTGGATGGAAAGAGTACCTTGAGAGGCTAAAGAATGAAGAGAACGAGAGAGAGAGAAGGTTGGATGATGTGGAGATAATGAATCAGGAAGTGTAATGGATTAGCAAGGAGGAAGTAAGGAGAGCTATGAAGAGGATGAAGAATGGAAAGGCCATTGGTCCAGATGACATACCTGTGGAAGCTTGGAGATGTTTAAGAGAGATGCAGTGGAGTTTTAAACCAGATTGTTTAATGAAATCTTTGAAAGTGACACGACGCCTGAGGAGTGGAGAAGAAGTGTACTGGTGCTGATATTTAAGAATAAGGGGGATGTGCAGGACTGTAGTAACTACAGGGGGATAAAATTGATGAGCCACACCATGAAGTTATGGGAAAGAGTAGTGGAAGCTCGGTTAAGAAGGGAGATGATGATTAGTGAGCAGCAGGATGGCTTCATGCCAACAAAGAGCGCCACAGATGTGATGTTTGCTCTGAGGGTGTTGATGGAGAAGTTTAGAGAAGGCCAGAAGGAGTTGCATTGTGTCTCTGTGGACCTGGAGAAAGCACATGACAGGGTGTCTCGAGAGGAGCTGTGGTATTGTATGAGGAAGTCAGGAGTGGCAGAGAAGTATGTAAGAGTTGTACAGGATATGTACAAGGGAAGTGTGACAGTGGTGAGGTCTGCGGTGGGAGTGACAGAGGTGGGATTACATCAGGGATCGGCTCTGAGCCCTTTCTTATTTGCAATGGTGATGGACAGGTTGACAGACGAGATTAGACAGGAGTCCCCGTGGACTGTGATGTTTGCTGATGACATTGTGATCTGTAGCGATAGTAGGGAGCAGGTTGAGGAGACCCTGGAGAGGTGGACATATGGAGAGGAATGAAGGTCAGTAGGACCACCAAGACAGAATACATGTGTGTGAATGAGAGGGAGGTCAGAGGAATGGTGAGGATGGAGGGAGTAGAGTTGGCGAAGGTGGATGAGTTTAAATACTTAGGATCAACAACACAGAGTAATGGGGATTGTGGAAGAGAGATGAAAAACAGAGTGCAGGCTGAGTGGAGTGGATGGAGAAGAGTGTCAGGAGTGATTTGTGACAGAAGGGTATCAGCAAGAATGAAAGGGAAGGTCTACAGGACGGTAGTGAGACCAGCTATGTTGTATGGGCTGGAGACGGTGGCACTGACCAGAAAGCAGGAGACAGAGCTGGAGGTGGCAGAGTTAAAGATATTAAGATTTGCATTGAGTGTGACGAGGATGGACAGGATTAGAAATGAGGACATTAGAGGGACAGCTCAGGTTAGACAATATGGAGACAAAGTCAGAGAAGCAAGATTGTGTTGGCTTGGACATGTGCAGAGGAAAAATGCTGGCTATATTGGGAGAATGATGCTAAGGATAGAGCTAAAAGGCAAGGAGAAGAGGAAGACATAAGAGAAGGTTTATGGATATGGTGAGTGAGGACATGTAGGTGATGGGGGTGACAGAGCAAGATGACGAGGACAACCCTTAACGGGAGCAACTGAAAGAGGCAGAAGATTCATTGTCACCAGGGTGGAGAAGGCGAAGACTTCCTAGAATAATATGAACTAAAATCACCACCAACTGAGAAACATTAAATGTGGAATGTATTTGCTAATCTATAGGAAACTAGTCCCACTCTCCTTCTAATTATAATATAACATGTGGCCAATTTACTGGATGGAACCTTCAGGTGGATATCACGAGTTGCCAGTCAGACTGTCTGCCTGGCCCTACATACTGGAGCTGATCTTGTTTTACAACCATCATTTGGCAAATAACTCCACCATTTTCAGATCCCCCCAAAAAACCAAATGCCACACACGGATACACCAAAGATTTAAGATATTCAGCAAGACTTAGTATCGATGATGAGACTGATGGAAGATCCAGAAGGTGAGGACTAAAGCCATATAAACATTCAATACAGGGATATTTTAAGTGTTGAATGATATGGAATGCTTCTGACACATTCTGCCTTTGGCCATAAATCACTCCATTTGTCTTGACTGGAATTGATTTAAACATCTGAGAAATTTCTCTAAATCTTGATTGACTCACTCATTCTGTCCATTTGCTTGAGGATGATATCTCAATGTCAAGTTCACATCACATGAAATCGACAGATGGATTGGTGTGGCGAGCACAGTCATGTGGTATCAATACCAATCTGTAGTGGTGAAGAAGGAGCCGAATCAGAAGGTGATCTACACCCCTGCCCTCAATTATGATCATGAGCTTTGGGTCATGACCGAAAGAATGAAATCATGGGTACAAGCGGCCTAGATGGGCTTTGTAACTGGACTCTCCCTTAGAGACAGAGTGAGAAGTTTAGACATCCATGAGATGCTCAGAGTAGAACCGCTGACATTCCATATCGGGAGGAGCCAACTGAGGTGGTTCAGGCATCTGATAGGGATGCCTCCCCTGTGGAGGTTTTATGGACATGACCAGCCGGGAGGAGACCCCAAGGAAGAACCAGGGCTCACCGGGAGGATTACATCTCCCAGGTGGCATGGGAACGCCTTGGGATCCCACAGTATGAATTGGCAAGTGAGGCTGGGAAAGGTGCATATGGACCTCAGTTCTAAGATTGTTGCCCCTGTAAAACCCAGCTTCTGATAAGCAGTGTAAAATGTTTATCACAGAAAACATTCCAAAATCTAGACATAAACCGAGGACCTCGATCGAAAATTATAGAGGTGGGGAATCCATGGGAGCAAACAATATTGTTAAGAAAGACTCGTTGACTGATGTAAGTTTCTTAACACTAGAATTACCAGAGCCTACGAAAAAACTCGTAAATCCGTCCCACCTTAAATCGCGTCTTAAAGCCGTTTGCACCTCTCCGCCAGAGTCTTTTGTCATCTAAATGTGCTGATAAACAAAAGCTTCTAGCAGCCAGCTATTCCATCCCCCCACCGACTTAGCATGAACTCCTAGCTCATGCCTTGCCTTGATTTGATTAGTTGGGATTGAAGTGGAGTTTTACAGTGGAAATAATTCGAGCGTTATTTGGAATACACGCATTTCATGTGTGTCCCGTTTCTACAGTATAGTAGTAGTCTGTGCAAACACATTTTTAAAACAGAAACGTTTTTCATATTCTAATAGTAAATGACAAAATGTAGGCATAAACTATATAACGTATGAAGCCTGAAGTCCATATATCAAAGAAACACTTTCACAAAAGGTACAAATAAGAGAACACGTGCGCTTTTCTTCAAAAGTATAACTGCACAAAAAAAAAAACCGCGTTAGCATGCCACATTGACACTTTTACTACGACTGCCGCGGTGGCGTAATGGTATCAGCTCCTGACTGGGGATCAGAGGGTGGCGAGTTCGGTCCCGCATGGCTCTTATTCTTACATTTTTAGAATAACAACATAAATTTCATTTCAGTCTGTAACAGCCGGTGTAACTTATCATACTGGTAAAGGTTAGGTTTTTTTTTTTTTTTTTTAATTCACTTTTCATTCTCGCAGTCGATGCATACTAACGCCCCCCCCCCCCCCCCCCCCCAAAAGGGTTCTGACACATAAATGCTGGCGAAGCTGCCTTCCTCGTATCTCACCGTCACTTGATTTTCTTTTTATTCGGTTTTATTGAGTGTTCCTGCCAGTCCCCACATGTGCTGTATGCTGTTTCTTTTGTACTCCAGGACATGCAGAGGAGAGAATGATTTCACATTATTTATGCTGTTTTCACATAAAGACTGCAGTATACTCGTGACTGCATTCTCATACCAATGCACTTTTTCCATCACCTTTTTCCTGTAAGAAGCAATGTACTCACTTCTCTCTATGCTGTGGTTTCTATTACACACCTGAAAGAGACAATATATGTGAAAACTTCATCGCACTAATGCAATATTATTTGAAAACGAACAGCGTCAGATCAGGTGTGAAAATTTTATGTGAGATACGAAGAAGGCAGCTTCGCCAGCGTTTATGTATCAGAACCCTTTTGGGGGGGGGGGGCGTTAGTATGCATCGACTGCGAGAATGAAAAGTGAATTAAACAAAAAAAAAAAAAAAAAGCTAACCTTTACCAGTATCTCACATAACATTTTCACACCTGATCTGACGCTGTTCGTTTTCAAATAATATTGCATTAGTGCGATGAAGTTTTCACATATATTGTCTCTTTCAGGTGTGTAATAGAAACCACAGCATAGAGAGAAGTGAGTACATTGCTTCTTACATGAAAAGGTGATGGAAAAAGTGCATTGGTACGAGAATGCAGTCACGAGTATACTGCAGTCTTTATGTGAAAACAGCATAAATAATGTGAAGTCATTCTCTCCTCTGCATGTCCTGGAGTACAAAAGAAACAGCATACAGCAACATGTGGGGACTGGCAGGAACACTCAATAACACTAAATAAAAATAAAATCAAGTGACGGTGAGATACGAAGGAAGGCAGCTTCACCAGCGTTTATGTGTCAGAACCCTTTTGGGGGGGGGGGGGGGGGGCGTTAGTATGCATCGACTGCGGGGAATGAAAAGTGAATTAAAAAAAAAAAAAAAAAGCTAACCTTTACCAGTATGATAAGTTACACCGGCTGTTACAGACTGAAAAGAAATTTATGTTGTTATTCTAAAAATGTAAGAATAAGAGCAGTTCACTTCTCGAAGTGGAGCCGTGCGGGATCGAACTCGCCACCCTCTGATCCCCAGTCAGGAGCTGATACCATTACGCCACCGCGACAGTTGTAGTAAGAGTGTCAATGTGGCATGCTAACGCGGCTTTTTTTTTGTGCAGTTATACTTTTGAAGAAAAGCGCACGTGTTCTCTTATTTGTACCTTTTGTGAAAGTGTTTCTTTGATATATGGACTTCAGGCTTCATACGTTATATAGTTTATGCCTACATTTTGTCATTTACTATTAGAATATGAAAAACGTTTCTGTTTAAAAATGTGTTTGCACAGACTACTACTATACTGTAGAAACGGGACACACATGAAATGCGTGTATTCCAAATAACGCTCGAATTATTTCCACTGTAAAACTCCACTTCAATCCCAACTAATCAAATCAAGGCAAGGCATGAGCTAGGAGTTCATGCTAAGTCAGTGGGGGGATGGAATAGCTGGCTGCTAGAAGCTTTTGTTTATCAGCACATTTAGATGACAAAAGACTGGCGGAGATGTGCAAACGGCTTTAAGACGCGATTTAAGGTGGGACGGATTTACGAGTTTTTTCGTAGGCTCTGGTAATTCTAGTGTTAAAGGGAAGGAAATGAGTAAACCTGGGAAAACAATCAACCACCACACAAATAGTTCTTAAATCATTTCGAAGGTGGGAGATCGGTAATAAAGTCTATTGAGGGGGCTTCCCATGGATGTGAAGGGCAAAAAAATGGGCTATGATTATCCTATCGGGAGACCTTGGGGGGTCTCACATTCTGCTAAATACTCTATGCCACCCTTTTGCATGCCCTCCAGTCTGAAATAACGTTTAAGGATAGTCAAAGTGTGTGACACTCACGGGAGGACCAAACATATTGAAATCACGAGCCCCATGTCATACCCTCCTGCAAGGGTTAGGGGAATATAATAAACACTGAGAGTTAATACAACTGGAGAAGGGTTTATAAATTGAACTTCTTGAATTACATTCTCGAAATTTTCACAGGAAGAGTAGTCCACCACTCCCAGGAACTTTTCAGGTGGAATATTACTGTCTTACTCCATCAGATTCTTAAATACAGGATCAAGCGTCAGCTTTGCCAGATCTGATTGATAAGAAATTATAAAATTAAAGCGAATGAAGGCCAACAGGTCATTTGTCTGAGTTTAAATACATGGCTCAAAAAAACAAAGGTAACACTTAAACCACACATCGGATCTCGATGAATGATAGTGTTAAATCTGTATTGAGTAAATCGTTCAGAACAAAATGCTGTAACAACGGTCAATGGAAACCAAAATCACCAACCCACTGAGGGCTGATCGAACATCACACCGAAAAATCAAAGTCTAAAAACGGAAATCCAGGCTGATCCAACTTGTGTGAATTTCTAATGTGACTCACTAGTGTCTAACAATCGCCCGATATGGTACGCAATCACTGCACTTCACCACCTGAGAGGGAAGTTGACGATGTTCGAAGGATATAATAGCATTACATTTGAAATGAGAGATTTAGACCCATTTTTAACCTGCCATTCTTAAGTAAAATTCTAAAGAAGGCAGTCATTATGCAGTTAAATGAGCACCTTAATAAACCTGCTATTCTTGATAAATTTCAGTCAGGTTTTAGAACAAATTACAGCACAGAAACTGCACTCGTTAAAGTAGTAAATGACTTGCGGGTAAATGCAGACAGAGGCCATTTATCTGTTCTCATCCTCTTAGATCTGAGTGCCGCATTTGACACCATTGACCATAATATTCTTAGAAATCGCCTTAGTCAATGGGTGGGCCTCTCTGGCAGTGTCTTAAATTGGTTTGAATCCTACCTGGCAGGGAGAAAATTCCTTGTTAGTTGTGGTAATTACAACTCAACGACACATGATATCCTATATTGTGTTCCACAAGGCTCTATCCTGGGTCCGCTGCTCTTCTTAATCTACATGCTTCCGTTAGGTCAGATTATCTCAGGGCACAAAGTGAGCTACCACAGCTATGCTGATGACACACAGCTGTATTTATCAATAGCACCTGATGACCCCGATTCTCTTGTTTCACTAACACAATGTCTTACTTGTGTTTCTAAATGGATGAATAGTAATTTTCTCAAGATGAATAAAAATAATAATGTGAAATGAACAATAATAACAAAAATAGCAATAACAGTAGTAGTAAAAGTATTAATGACGCCAAGACAGTATATAATCTCAAAATGAGTCCTCTGTGTGCTAAATCTTAAAGAACAATGAAAGACACAATCCAACGTCACAGTCGGGACAATGATTGCGTGTTTCTTTTCGGATTTTCTTTCCAGATTTTTCACTTTTTGAACAGCACACTGCACAGGTACGAGTTGGATTCTGTTTTTTTTTTCTGATGGAGGTATAAAATCAATAAAAAGTCTACCAATAAGACGCTCTGGATTGATCCGTGATGTGCTGGGTCGACCACGTCTCTTTATCGGTAGTGTGGACGGTGGATGGTTTGTTCTACAAGCTGGCATGTAAAGTTTGCGTGAGATACAGTTTCGCCAGCTTTTTGTTTGTATAAGACGAATGCATTCCAAATGCACTGTTCCACCAGATGACAAGATATCTTTTTGTAGTATTTCCTTTGTTGCCTCTGCATAACGGGATAGAAAGTCGATTCTTGATCTGCGCCGCCTTGTAGTCGAGTACAGCAAAAGGCTTCGTAAACTTTTGCCTGTACAGTGACTGTAGCCGCAATATGTACAGTGCTACGAAGACAAACATCTTTCTTGTCTTTCCATTTCAGCATGAGCACTTTACCCTTTTGCCAAGCTACTAGCGCCCTCACTGTAATTTAGCTGTGCCAAAATCTTCAGGCCTGCCACGACGGGTGGGACACACTGTTCCATATGCATCAAGATGTCAAATAGCTCTGGCGAAGTATAAAAAATCGCCTGTTGTCACACAGTAACCTCGATCCAGCAGAGCATCTATAAAAGTCTGCACGGATGATGTAGTTTTGTGTAGAAATCTCCAGAAAAAATGAGCAGAGTCTGCAGAAAGGCAGTCAGAATTTAAGACTTTATTGCACAGCATAGAAAACATGATAGTAACATGATAGTTATAATTTGTTACTAACCCTCACCTATTCTGTTTCTCTTCTTGGTACTCAAATGTGGCACCTGCCAAGTTGTTTTGCCTGCCAAAAGTCGACATCCACCCTAAAAGAGTTAAATCTACTGTAAATGTGCATGCTAATATAAGAGCCCAGCGCTGTTAATTCATGGCACACAGCTGCCCAGTGGTCTGACAGATGCCAAGCTACTGTTTACGTCATGGCACATGTTCAGGAAAAAGTTCCCTAACTTTCGACAATCAACTCTTAAGTCCCTATTGTGCTCAAACTAACCAATTTCATAATATATTGTATTAGCCAACCCACGGCGTAGCATACGCCACATAATTATGTATTGATGAGTGAACACTTCCTGAAAGACACAGTTGTCCAAATGGGGTGGGTTTGAGGATACGACTGTAAGTGAATGAAAAGATGGAACTCTGGAGACGGCAAAATACAATTGTCCATGTCTGACAATTGGAGGTCCGCCGTCGCACACTCATTCAGCGATTCACATCCGCGACAAACATCGCACTCGAAGCATACACACTGCCTGGTTATGTGCCCGCTCGCAAGAGCAACTCACAGGGACCTGCCCACCAACTGTAAGACCATGGGATACCTCTTGCAAACTGTTTTACACACTGCATACAGCGATTCACATCCGCGACAAACAAACTATTTTACACGCTGCATACAGCGATTCACATCCGCGATAAACATGATTCTTCTTAGATGGTCCTGTCGCATCCACCCTCGCACTCGAAGTAAACACACTGCCTGGTCATGTGCCCGGTCACAAGAGCAACTCACGGAGACCCGCCCACCAACTCTAAGACTATGGGATACCCCTCGCAAACTGTTTTACATGCTGCATATAGCGATTCACATCTGCGACAAACATGCTTCTTCTTAGATGGTCCTGCAGCGTCCACCCTCGTTCTCAAAGCATACACACTGCCTGGTCATGTGCCCGTTTGCAAGAGTAACTGACAGAGACCCTCCCACCAACTCTAAGACCATGGGATACCCCTCGCAAACTGTTTTACATGCTGCATACAGCGGTTCACAGCCGCGACAAACAAACTGTTTTACACGCTGCATACAGCGATTCACATCCGCAACAAACATGCCTCTTCTTAAATAGTCCTGCTGCGTCCACCCTCGTTCTCGAAGCATGCACACCGCCTGGTCATGTGCCCGCTCGCAAGAGCAACTCACGGAGACCCGCCAACCAGCTCTAAGACCATGGCGTGTAAAACAGTTTGCGATGGTGGACGCGGTCTTGCGTCATAACCGAAAAGAATAATGAAAAGTCAATGTGGCTCAGAGGGGCATGTGGACTGTAGCAGAGACAAACACAAATGACATCCTGTTTTGTGAGTTGCTGCGTCTGAGTTGGTGGACGCGGCTCTGCGAGTTGTCGTCGTATCCAATGGTCTTAGAGTTGGTGGGCGTGGCTCTGCGAGTTGTCGACGTATCCAATGGTCTTAGAGTTGGTGGGCGTGGCTCCGTCCTGCGTGCTTCCATGGGTGTCTTGCTTGCGCTGGCGGTGGCTTAGTGAATTATATATATAGATTTTAAACTTATTATCTAAGGTATTGAAGAGCTTTAAAAGTTCTAAAGGCCATTTCAGTGCTTATATGTTTAATGCACTAGCCTGAGAGCCTGCCCTTTTACTCATACAGGCAAAGGTCCAGCGCTTGCACCCTTAAAACAAAATCTGCCTGCCTGCTTCCTCAGAGCACATGATGACCTCGGCTCACAGCTTGACTCACAGAAACTCAAAACAAAGCAAGTGAGAAGGACAAGCGGCCTCTCTAACAAAATAAATGGTGTCCTTTTAAAGCTGCTCCAGGCCTGGACTTTTCATATCTAAAAGCACTAAAACTAATAATAAAGCATATTGATACTTAATCAAAATTCTCAACAGTGGCAACGCCGTACTGATCATATTTCAGATCAAACATTGTCCCTTTCCCTGTGTACTGAACCAAATTCCAAATGTATCCTGTTTTAAATTCACAAGTTCCATAAAACTTTATGCCAAATCTTATTCTTTTTGATGCAATGTGCTGTATCCATGACAGTCTGCCCATAAAAGCCATGAGCCTTTCAGTGATGCAAAATTTTGCTACAATGGCCTGGTGTATCTCCCAAATTTCCTTTAGTTTGGGTGCTGGATGGGTATCCTCATCAAAGTCTTCATTGTTGGTAAAAATGCAGATATTTCATTATTATTGAAAACCTATACTTAGATGTAATTTCTCCAAAGAACGGCATCACTGACAGCACTTTTATAGCCCGAGTAATTCTCGGTTCTAACGCTTACGCAAGTCGCATCTGTACAGTTGCCCGAGTGACACTAACGCCTTTAGCACGGTTTTTGCAGCCTGAGTAACGCTAAGGAGGCGACCAGATGAGGTGGTCTGCTTTGGATCTGATGCAGGTTCACCTTTGTCTCGTCTGTCCACAAGACCTTTTTCCCAGAATTCTGTAGGCTCTTTTCACAAACAGTAATCTGGCCATCTCCTGCCAGGAGAGAGTTGCAATAGTCCAGCCAAGAGAGAGAAGCAGTGACTGAACAAGGAGTTGTGCGGCGTAATTAGTGATGAAGGGTCGAATCCACTGGGTATTATGAAGAAAACAACGGCAGGACTGGGTCATTGAAGACAGACATTCGATTAATGAGACTTCAGAGTCAGGCCAAGACTCCTGACCATGATGGGTAGCGAAAGGGTGACATCTTCAAGGGTTCTGCTTAGAGAAAAAATCTGAAGAAGGAGAATCAGAGGGCAAGTACAGGATATCCGACTTTGAAAGGCTTATGCATTTAAGTTGGCTATCATTCATCCAAGATGAGAAAGCAGAGATTTGGGATGAAACCTGTGGACCATAAGAGAAAATCGAGAGGAAGAGCGTCATTAGTGTAGAGTTGGTAGGAGAGGCTGCAAGAAGAAATCACAATCCCAAAAGAACAAAAGTAGAGAGAAAAGAGAAGTGGGCTCAGCACTCATCCTCGAGGCACACCTGTAGAAAGCTTCTGTGGAGAAGAGCAGATCTAAGAGTATTAGTGAAAAGAAGAAGTTGCAGTCCCAGTAGTGTGAGCCAGTAGAGTGATCCTTTAGTTTAACTTTAGTAATACATTGATACCCATGGTCCTCAACTATAGGCCATTACCCACTGCACGGACTTGTCTTCAGGAACCAATGAGTTCCTGTACGATGTAGAACCTGAACCACTTGTGCTCCCTGGCCACTGTCATATGTTGCATTTCCACTGTAAAACAGGAACTGTAACAGTTATGCAAAATACATGACGTATGATGAAGAGCGATGAAGTGCGAAGGGACGTGCATTCTGGCGTTCACAGGAGAGATTATGAAGATTGACATGGTGCAAACTGAGGTGCATTCATGAGCTCATGGGGGACACACCCCACCTTACTGCTTTGAGGTTTGGTAGATTATTGCTTTAATACCGTGCATGGTGCGGCCCAGCTATGAAGATTAATGATGGTGTGAAGTGGGGTGCAACTGGGAATTCACCGGGGAGATTACTGGGTCAATGTGGTGCTCCGGGAAGGCAGCTATGAAGATTGAGGTGGTGTAAACTGAGGTGCATTCATGAGCTTATGGGGGACCCACCCTACCTTATTGCTTTGAGGTTTGGTAGATTATTGTTTTAATACCATGCATGTTGTGGCATACTATTGAGCCAGCAATGAATATTTACGTGGTGCAAACAGAGGTGCGTTCGGAAGTTCATGGGGGACCTGCCTTTGCCTTGTTGCGTTGGAGTGGGGGAGACAGTGCATGGTGCAGCACAGCTATGAAGATTAATGTGGTGTGAATTGGGTTATGATTGGGAATCCACAGGGGAGATTACTGCATCAATGTGGTGCTCCAGGGAGGTGGCTATGAAGATTTACGTGGTACGAACTGAGGTGCATTCAGGAGTTCATGGGGGACCTGCCTCTGCCTTATTGCATTGAAGTGGGGAAGACAGTGCATGGTGTATCCCATCTATGAAGATTAATGTGATGTGAAGAGGGGTGCAATAGGGAATTCAAAGGGGAGATTACTGGGTCAATGTGGTGCTCCGGGGAGGCAGCTATAAAGATTGACGTGGTGCGAACTGAGGTGCATTCATGAGCTCATGGGGGACCTACCCCACCTTACTGCTTTGAGGTTGGGGAGATTATTGCTTTAATACCATGCATGTTGTGACACACTATTGAGCCAGCTATGAAGATTTACGTGGTGCGAACTGAGGTGCGTTTGGGAGTTAATGGGGGACCTGCCTCTACCTTGTTGTGTTGAAGTGGGGAGGACAGTGCATGGTGCGGTACAGCTATGAAGATTAATGTGGTGTGAATTGGGGTGAGATTGGGTTCCATAGAGGAGATTACTGCATCAATGTGGTGCTTCAGAGAGGTGGATATGAAGATTGACGTGGTACGAAATGAGGTGTGTTCAGGAGTTCATGGGGGACCCACCCCGCCTTACTGCTTTGAGGTTGGGGAGATTATTGCTTTAATACAGTGCATGGTGTGGCCCAGCTATGAAAATTAATGATGGTGTGAAGTGGGGTGCAATTGGGAATTCACAGGGGAGATTATTGCATCAGTGTGGTGCACCAGGGAGGTGGCTATGAAGATTGACATGGTGCGAACTGTGGTGCATTCAGGAGTTCATGGGGGACCCACCCCATCTTACTGCTTTGAGGTTGGGGAGATTATTGCTTTAATACCATGCATGTTGTGGCACACTATTGAGCCAGCTATGAAGATTTACGTGGTGCGAACTGAGGTGCGTTTGGGAGTTAATGGGGGACCTGCCTCTGCCTTGTTGTGTTGAAGTGGGGAAGACAGAGCATGGTGCAGCACAGCTATGAAGATTAATGTGGTGTGAATTGGGGTGAGATTGGGTTCCATAGGGGAGATTACTGCATCAATGTGGTGCTCCTGGGAGGCGGATATGAAGATTTACGTGGTATGAAATGAGGTGCATTCAGGAGTTCATGGGGGACCCTCCCTGCCTTACTGCTTTGAGGTTGAGGAGATTATTGCTTTAATACCGTGCATGGTGTGGCCCAGCTATGAAGATTAATGTGGTGTGAAGTGGGGTGCAACTGGGAATTCACAGGGGAGATTACTGCATCAATGTGGTGCTCCAGAGAGGCGGCTTTGAAGATTGAGGTGGTGGGAACTGAGGTGCGTTCAGGAGTTCATGGGGGACCTGCCTCTGCCTTATTGCATTGAACTGGGGAAGAGAGTGCATGGTGTGTCCCAGCTATGAAGATTAATGTGGTGTGAAGTGGGGTGCAATATGGAATTCACAGAAGAGATTACTGTGTCAATGTGGTGCTCCAGAGAGGCAGCTATGAAGATTGAGGTGGCGTGATGTGAGGTGCATTCAGGAGTTCATGGGGGACCCACCCCACCTTAACTGCTTTGAGGTTTGGGAGATGATTGCTTTAATACCATGCATGTTCTGGCACACTATTGAGCCAGCTATGAAGATTTACGTGGTGCGAACTGAGGTGCTTTTGGGAGTTCATGGGGGACCTGCCTCTGCCTTATTGCATTGAAGTGGGGAAGACAGTGCATGGTGTGGCACAGCTATGAAGATTAATGTGGTGTGAATTGGGGTGAGATTGGGTTCCCCAGAGGAGATTACTGTGTCAATGTGGTGCTCCAGGGAGGCGGATATGAAGATTGGCGTTGTATGAAATGAGGTGCGTTCAGGAGTTCATGGGGGACCCACCCTGTCTTACTGCTTTGAGGTTGGGGAGATTATTGCTTTAATACCGTGCATGGTGCGGCCCAGCTATGAAGATTAATGATGGTGTAAAGTGGGGTGCAATTGGGAATTCACAGGGGAGATTATTGCATCAATGTGGTGCGAACTGAGGTGCATTCAGGACATCATGAGGGACCCGCCTCTGCCTTATTGCATTGAAGTGGGGAAGACAGTGCATGGTGTTTCCCAGCTATGAAGATTAATGTGATGTGAAGAGGGGTGCAATAGGGAATTCAAAGGGGAGATTACTGGGTCAATGTTGTGCTCCGGGGAGGCAGCTATGAAGATCGATGTGGTGCGAACTGAGGTGCATTCATGAGCTCATGGGGGACCTACCCTATCTTACTGCTTTGAGGTTGGGGAGATTATTGCTTTAATACCATGCATGTTGTGGCACACTATTGAGCCAGCTATGAAGATTTACGTGGTGTGAAGAAGGGTGCAACTGGGAATTCACAGGGGAGATTACTGCATCAATGTGGTGCTCCAGAGAGGCGGCTATGAAGATTGATGTGGTGGGAACTGAGGTGCATTCAGCAGATCATGAGGGACCTGCCTCTGCCTTATTGCTTTGAAGTGTGGAAGACAGTGCATGGTGTGACAGAGCTATGAAAATTAATGTGGGGTGAAGTGGGGTGCATTTGGGAATCCACAGGGGAGATTATTGTTCGATGTGGTGATTGACACGGCGCACTAGGAGGCAGCTATGAGGGGTGATGTGGTGTGAACTGAGGCTCATTCAGGAGTTCACAGGGGACCCTGCTATCTGGTTGCTTTTGACGCAATCAAGAGTTCACGGGGGAGATGATTGCTCTTATGTGGTGCATGGTGTGACTCACCAAGGAGGAGACTATGAAGAGTGATACAGCACTCCATCTCTCCTAAGTCTACAGTACTAACACATTTGTGAGATGTTGCCAGTGCTTGTGGTCAACGAATCAGCACAATTCATCACATGAGCTCCACCACATGACCACCTCCACCACCTGATTGAACGAAGGGGTAGGGGCTACAAAATGTACTGGTAATAACGTACCATGAACTACAAAAGGCCCGACTTCCTCATTTCTAAAAAGTCCCAGGTGCCTTATGCCTCATCACAGTTTGACCGTGGAGGTCTACAAAGAGCTCCTTGAACTTCATGCCTTGGTGTGAATGGTGGGACCTTCTCTACACACAGGTCCACGTGTGAATTTCTAAACCATGTCCAGTCAAGTCAAACTACTCAGGGGTGTCTCCAACCCAGTCCTAGAAATGTGTCAAGGAGAATTGGAGCGCACGGGACAGGCCTGAGCACAACCGCGAGTGTCCCATCAAATGCTCTGAATACTTCAATGACAGGAGAGAGAGGTCACTTTTTGATTGTTAATAAATTTGCAAACCTTTCACTCGTTTTCACTTTGTCATTATGGGTGATTGAGTGATGGGTAAAAAGAAATGAAATCTACAATAGATGATCCCGAATGCAGCGGCCCATCTTGTATTTAAGAAGCTGAGATGAGCACATGTCACTCCTATCTTCAGGTCGCTACATTGGCTCCCCTGTAGCAGCACACATTAAGTTCAAATCCCTGGCGGTGGCCTACAGAGCAGTCGGTGGGTCAGCACCTGAGTATCTGGAGACACTGGTGAGGTGCTGTCCACCTGCTCGCTCACTCTGGTCTGCCATGGCACAGTGGCTGGTGATGCCACCTCCGCATGTGTCAATCCAGGCCAGTTTAGAGTCACCAGAAAGTGAAGGGGGTCTGAAGACTTTCTGAATCTTCACTGTCTCTGGATCACACATTGAGTCAGTGGCACAGATGAAACATCTTTGTAATCCCACCTCCAGACCACCATGGGAGCATTTTAAAAAGCGGGCTGGTGTCTTTAACTGTAATAGATCTTTAAAATGATCTGAGGCTCAGCCATACCATCTTAAGAAATTCACAGAGGGCACCGATTAGTTCCTCTGCAGGGCACTGATGCCCACGGCCTCATTACGGGTCTTAATTGGTCACTAAATAATTCATGGGCAGCTAAATACCAGCTGAATCTCACAAGAGAGATGTGGCATTTGAGACTGGTGCTTAATGAAGAGGAGGGCCAGCAGTGGGGCATAGTGGCTAAAGCTTTGGATGTGAAGCCTTGAAGTTTTGGGTTCAAATTCCACTGCTGACACCAGCACAAGTCACTTCACCTGCCTGTGATCCAACTGGAAAAACTAAAGAAATGCCACCAGGCATATCTCAAACATTATAAGTCACCTTGGCATCAGCCAGAAAAATGAAGGGCAGGTCTTCTTTGTTTGTTGGCAGTGCCATGTGATGCTGTGTTAACGTGAAAGCATTTTGAGCAGGCAGAACTGGGCTGTAAACTGGAGAAGCCCCAGCAGAAATCCCAGGAATGTGGGAGACAGCGTAGTGTATGCTGTTCAAGCTCAGAAGGGGCTCAGTATTGAAAGGCGCTATATCAGTGAGGTAGAAGTCAGACGCCCATAAGCAGTGTGCCCACATATTGGTAAGCTGCTGGATTTTAGATCACTCTGAGCCTGAGTGAGACGCTTCATAGGCTAGGGGGGGCTTACCTTCAGCAGTCACGCAGACGATTTGGCATTGCTTTTGTAATTTGAGAGTCGCTTTGGATTGGGGACATCGCTTGGCCAGATAAAAATAAATCTTTTATTTGTCCTCTTTGTACTTCTGTTTCTGCCTGCCGCTGCTTCCCCTGTGCGTTTCTTTTCCTCGGGGGCCGCCACGCTGTCAGACGTGAAAACAATATTTGTCTTCCACTGGTGGCTGCCAGGTGCGTTTTCCTTCTAAAAAATATTTTTGTCCCCTTGTGGAAAACAAAAAGAAAAAAAAGTTAATTAGCTCTTATCTTTGAAGGCACGGCAGAGACTCACGGAAACCCCCTGCTGGCAGCCGCTTGGCTTTTTGGGGACTTTGCTAATTTTCAGCCCCCATTAACAAGTGAGCCGCTGGCCTTGCTAAAGCTACAGACAAAAGAAGTGCGGTTTAGAAAGCCCCCCCAATGTAATCACGACGAGGACAGGTCAATGTCACACCTCCGTCAATTAAAACACACAAGACACCTTAAGAGGTCAGACATGTGCGTGTGTGTGTGTGCTCTGACAGGAACACAATGAAAATGAAATAAAGGCATACACTGTCTGTACAGAAACAGTCCGAAAATCAAATACTTGTGCTCATGATAACTCTGTCTGAGCATTCGCAGAAAGACTAGCAGTGTTTAATAAATAAAAAGACAGGAAAAGAAAAAAACAGGCAGAGGTAGGAAACAAAAAATAAAAAGGAAAAAAAATAAAACACAATCAGCAGCATCAGCCATCGTCACATTGTGGTGGAGCTCACCAGCCGTCCCAAATGGCACCTTGTTTACAAGGCAGAGAGACGCAAACGGCCCACCAGAGAAAAGAGCTCATTACAGAACTGCAACTTTGAAAACACTTATTAACATAACGAGCTAATAATCCCCCCGCCGACAGCAACTCCGATAATGGCTTGTTTGTTGTATTAACAATGTCTGCCTCTAATGAAGCCCCTCATTATTAGAGCTCAGGGAGCGGGCAACAAAGCCCCACAGATGGCGGCTTCTCCTTGGGGGCCTGCGAACAGAATTAGAGAAAATGGTATCTGCATGTGATTGAGGGCAGGTAATGAGGGTCTGTCATGAGCTAAAACAAAATAAAATAATACAGAAATAAAGAGAAAGGAAGGAAGGCTGGCCTTACAAAATAAAATAATAAAGAAATAAAGGAAAAGGAAGGAAGTCTGGCCTTACATGGAGCAAAAATCAGAACAATTTAAAATGGCAAAATGTCAATTCTCAAAGTTTGGATTGGAACTTTCACAAACAAAAGAGAAATATTGGGAGGTCAAGGAAACAGGATAGATAGATAGATAGATAGATAGATAGATAGATAGATAGATAGATAGATAGATAGATAGATAGATAGATAGATAGATAGATAGATAGATAGATAGATAGATAGATAGATAGGAAAGGCACTATATAATAGATAGATAGATGTGAAAGGCACTATATAACAGACAGATAGATAGATAGATAGATAGATAGATAGATAGATAGATAGATAGATAGATAGATAGATAGATAGATAGATAGATAGATAGATAGATAGATGTGAAAGGCACTATAATAGATAGATAGATAGATAGATAGATAGATAGATAGATAGATAGATAGATAGATAGATAGATAGATAGATAGATAGATAGATGTGAAAGGCACTATATTATAGATAGATAGATAGATAGATAGATAGATAGATAGATAGATAGATAGATAGATAGATAGATAGATAGATAGATAGATAGATGTGAAAGGCACTATATAATAGATAGATAGATAGATAGATAGATAGATAGATAGATAGATAGATAGATAGATAGATAGATAGATAGATAGATGTGAAAGGCACTATATAATAGATAGATAGATAGATAGATAGATAGATAGATAGATAGATAGATAGATAGATAGATAGATAGATAGATAGATAGATAGATAGATAGATAGATAGATGTGAAAGGCACTATACAATAAATAGATAGATAGATAGATAGATAGATAGATAGATAGATAGATAGATAGATAGATAGATAGATAGATAGATAGATAGATAGATGTGAAAGGCACTATATAATAGATAGATAGATAGATAGATAGATAGATAGATAGATAGATAGATAGATAGATAGATAGATAGATAGATGTGAAAGGCACTATATAATAGATAGATAGATAGATAGATGTGAAAGGAACTATATAATAGATAGATAGATAGATAGATAGATAGATAGATAGATAGATAGATAGATAGATAGATAGATAGATAGATAGATAGATAGATATTTTATTTTTTTTTATTTTTTAAAAACAACGTTTATTGATATAATTTTTAAAAACAGTATATAACATCACCCAACAAACAAAACATATATACAGAAAAATAAAAATCTTATTCTATATAACAAATAAAGAAACATTTCCAGTTAAAGATTTCCTAACACACTAATTAAGCAATTGTGGGAAAAATTATAACATCAAGTGTAACTCATCATCCTCACATTCACAGAGCACATTATTTACACACCAAACCTCCCTAAACCGTTCCAAATTCTTTGTACATTTATAAAAATTAAACTCCACTAAGATTCTACTCATACATAACTTTTTGAAGAACCCAATGGTATCCTGAAGCCCAGTCCCACTGATGTTATTTCTGCGTGTTTTCCATATTGTCAGTTTTGCTTGACCTATGATGAAGTTCACCAGGTTCACGTTATTTCCTGTTCGTTTTGTTACCTTCCACCCAAACAAGAAGCCCACCTCGTTATATACAATACCCAATTTAACAATTAGATGTCTGATCACATTGAAAAGAGGCTGAAGTCTCATACAAAACAGAAAACAATGAAACACGGTTTCCCTTGCACCACAAAAGGGACAATTATCAGTAACCCCAGGACTAATAATTGCTAAAAAGGAGTTGACTGCTAAAATGCCATGCAACAGCCTCCACTGCAGATCCCCCACCCGATGAGCCAATGGTGGCCTGTACAGCGACCTCCAGGCCGGCTTTGCTCCCTCTGGCACAGTAAGCTTGTCTCTCCACGGTGTGTCAGGAAGCGTCTTCAGCTGAGTTTGATGTTTGACTGTCACACACATTCTGTACAGCTGCTTTCCAGTCACAAACTGCAGTGGTAAGTCCAACAGTTTACTTATGGACAGTAAGCCATTTGTTTTATTGTCTTTCCACTCACCTGCCAGTGACACCACAATTGCAGGAAAGCCACAGTCACTAGAAGGGCAAATCTTTCTATCAAACAGATCTTCTGTTTGTGTTAAGTAGTTCTTGGGCAGTAATGTTCTCAGTCTATTTAGGAATTTTCCTAATAATCGCAGATAGATAGATAGATAGATAGATAGATAGATAGATAGATAGATAGATAGATAGATAGATAGATAGATAGATAGATAGATGTGTAAACCTTTGGAAAGAACGTTATTTCCTTTAGTTTTTTGATTATTTGATTTTTGATTCAATTTGAATTCTATGGTTTATGTGGTTGATTCATTATACTTCTATTTTTTTAATAACAGCCTAATTTGTTTCCCACCCTACATTAGAAAAACATTTTTTCTTTGACAGATTTTTTTAAAGTACAGTCTTCCCTTGCGATTTGCAGATCCACCTGATCTCCAGCTTGTTATGAATAGTTATTTATAAATTATTTTGTGAGTTTTGCAGCCTGTTGTGTTAAACCACAGAGGACGGTGTAATGGTGCTAGCTAAATGGACTGCAAATCCCAGCAACCCCAGAAGTGCTCCTGTTTTAAGTTAATGTTACACAAAATGAACACTTTGTTAATGCTCCAGACATGGTGTGGCCATCTTCACTCTACACAGTTGAATCAAGTTGACTTGACTTAAAATGAACAAACAGTGCTGCGTCATCAGGCAGCTTTGGCAGTTGCCACAAGGGCTGCTCGATGAATCACAAGGACGCTACTTTTACAGCTCTAGACATCTTTCTCTAGATTTATGTTTTTCCTCCATCCTTGTTTGTGTGATTTCTTCTGCTCAGGGTTTCCAATATCTACAGATCCTTCCATCGGCATTGTGACAGGACACAACTTTTCATAGCTTCCAACTGGCTGTTCACAGGGGGATTTCATTTCACAACTAAACCTCCTGTTAGGGTTTTTTTCTGGATTTCGTTTGTATTTGTGTTTAGTTAAATATTTATTATCATCTTCTGCGTTTCTGCATATGTGGCATTTGTTTAACGTTTTCGCTTCATTATTTACTCGATATATTCTGTTTTCCTTTTGAATGAACTGCTGTTTACCTGTCTCTGTTTGTCAGCATGCAGGATGATACAAAGCTGCATGTGTTCCTGGTGTTCCCCAAATAAAATAAACAAATCTGTGTGTCAGGATGTTGAGAGTCTGAGGGCCACTTGGTCACTTCAATGGGCACAGGCTGGAAAATGTAAAAAAAAGGTCTAGTGAGTCATAACTGCATAAAACACGTGTAACATTAATCATTTTTATCCTTGACCACAATAACTATAGACCCAAATTAATAAGTTATTTTTTGTTAAAAAAATGACAGTTCACTAAAGAAGTGGAGAAGTGAACACTCTGGGAAACACCATGCATATTCGTCTTAGCAGCTGCCTCGCATCCACTGCACTGATTGCTTTATCTCGCCTTTTCTCTCAACATTCTGCATCTTATTTAGTATGACAAACTTGAAATATCCATGGGCCCAAAAACATATTTGCAGATTTCCGCATTCATGAGGGTACAAAATTCCCTGCATTATGCTTAAGCTGGGGGAGACACGTCCCACAAGACTGTTGCGCATGCACGCCGTTTAGTAACGTGCTCACAGACTCTGCCTGCTTATCAAATCAATTCAAAATCAAATCCAAATTTATTTATAAAGCACAATTTAAAAACACCATAAGTGTAAACCAATGTGCTGTACAATACAATGACAAACAATATCAAAGTAAATCAATAAACAAACAAAAATTACATTCATACAAAAAACAAATAAGTTAAAGGAACCAGGGTGCCTCGAGAGGAGCTGTATGAGGAAGTCGGGAGTGGCAGAGAAGTACGTAAGAGTTGTACAGGCTATGTACGAGGGAAGTGTGACAGTGGTGAGGTCTGCGGTAGGAGTGACGGAGGTGGGATTACATCAGGGATCGGCTCTGAGCCTTTTCTTATTTGCAATGGTGATGGACAGGCTGACAGACGAAATTAGACAGGAGTCCTCGTGGACTATGATGTTTGCTGATGACATGGTGATCTGTAGCGATAGTAGACAGCAGATTGAGGAGACCCTGGAGAGGTGGAGATATGCTCTAGAGAGGAGAGGAATGAAGGTCAGTAGGACCATCAAGACAGAATACATGTGTGTGAATGAGAGGGAGGTCAGTGGAATGGTGAGGATGCAGGGATTAGAGTTGGCGAAGGTGAATGAGTTTAAATACTTGGGATCAACAGTACAGAGTAATGGGGATTGTGGAAGAGAGGTGAAAAAGAGAGTGCAGGCAGGGTGGAGTGGGTGGAGAAGAGTGTCAGGAGTGATTTGTGACAGACGGGTATCAGCAAGAGTGAAAGGGAAGGTCTACAGGACAGTAGTGAGAACAGCTATGTTATATGGGCAGGAGACGGTGTCACAGGAGATAGAGCTGGAGATGGCAGAGTTAAAGATGTTAAGATTTGCATTGGGTGTGACGAGGATGGACAGGATTAGAAATAAGGACATTAGAGGGTCAGCTCAGGTGTGATGGTTGGGAGACAAAGTCAGAGAGGTGAGATTGCGTTGGTTTGGACATGTGCAGAGGAGAGATGAGGAGTATATTGAGAGAAGGGTACTAAGGATAGAGCTGACACGGAAGAGGAACAGAGGAAGGCCTAAGAGAAGGTTTATGGATGTGGTGAGGGAGGATATGCAGGTGATGGGGTAACAGAGCAAGATGATGAGAACAAGAAGATATGGAACAAGATGAACCACTGTGGCGATCCCTAACGGGAGTAGCCGAAAAGAAAACGAAGAAGATGAAGAATAAATTGATACCAGAGTTACTCCTATACCGTTAAAGGCAATCGAAAACAGTGTGTTTTAAGTCTTAATTTAAACATTTGGGTTGATGATGCGGAACTAATTTCAATTTGGCACAGCCTTCCATAACTTTGGTGCTAGAACTACAAAGGCACGATCACCCCTAGTCTTCATCTTAGACTTTGGCACGACCAACAATTGTTGTTGAGAGGAACGAAGGGAGCAGACTGATGTATACCGGACCAGCAACACAGTCAGATAGGATGGGGCAGCATCATTCAGTGACTTAAAAACCAAACTGAATCCTGAATTCAACTGGGAGCAAATGAAGCGAGGCCAGAATTGGGGTAATGGACACAACTTTCTGAGAACCAGTAAGTAAAGGAGCAGCCAGCATTCTGAACCATACTGATTAGAGAATAAAGTGAATTACAATAGTCGAGGCGCAAGCCTACCTTCTTCAGATCTGAGTACCCCAGGAATGGCTTGACTCTAGCAAGCAGTCAAAGCTGGGAAAAGCAGCTCTTGACAATGGATGAGATCTGTTTATTAAAATAAAGATCGGAATCAAGGATAACCCCAAGATTTTTGACATGGGGTTTGCAAAACCCAGCTAATGAGCTGAGCTGATCCCTGACAGCCCCATCAGAAGCCATTGGTCCAAATACGATAACCTCAGAGTCTTACTCTTGAGATGGAGATTCAAAAATTTATGTAGTGAATTTAAGAACTCCTTAGTCATAGGTAAATAAATCTGGGTATCAGTGTAAAAATGAAGTAAAATACCATATTTGTGAAATATGGACCCAAGGGGTAGCAAATACAAAGAAAATAAAAAAGGACCCAGAATAGACCCCTGTGGAACACCATATACCATATATACTCGCGGATAAGTCGGGGCTTGATTTTACTGTATAATTTTCCGGTATTTTATAATGTCGGTTGTATAAGTCGAATGTGGAAAACTCACGCTATTGGTCCAAGAGATCACAATATGCTAATGCCCACCTATGAACCACGGACAGCACAACAGCCTTTTTATTTCTATGTGGGTGCGGCAATGCACGGTCTTGACCCCGCTCTCTCTATTGTGTCTACATGACCACACGGTAATACCCAAACTTTTCTAAGCGATGTATGCGCTGATTTGTGTTTTTTGTATCTCACGCCCTCATACACCTTTATCGTAAGAGCATCCCTTATCTACGATGGAGCGTTCGATCAGAAGAAAGTATGAAGCTGGGTTTAACACTAGAATTACCAAAGCCTACGAAAAAACTCGTAGATCCGTCCCACCTTAAATCGCTTAGCACCTCTCCGTCAGCGTCTTTTGTCCTGTAAATGTGTGGATAAGCAGCAAGTAGCCTGCTATCACATCCCCCCACCCCGCACATTTTTCTCAGCTCAAGTCTGTTTACCTGCGTGTCATTTGCTTAGAGTTGCATAGAGTGAGGAAGTAAGTAAATAAATAAAGGTAAATAGGTAAATAACATTCGATCTGGCTTTTACATGCAAAGAATGGTGTATGTAAGGACGGTGCAAGTGCCCAAAATATTAACATTTATATGTTACTTACATAAAAGCCAGATTGAATGTTATTTACCTTGAGTTATTTATTTACTTCCTACAGCGTAAAGTCACAAGTAGACTGCAGAGAGCATGCTCAAAAAATACGTGTAATGCCACGAAAAATGCCTGCTGACACTTTAGTACGCAAACTCGAATGTTATTTACCTATTTACCTTTATTTATTTACTTACTTCCTACAGCATAAAGTTACAAGTAGAGTGCAGAACTTCCCGTGTACATATACAAAGTACAGCGATGGCAAAAGTGCATTCTTGCTCCGATGTAGAACCGTCATCATGATCTGAGTTCACCTCTGTTATAGCGCGTCTATGTGAAAACAGCAGTTTCAAATGTGGTTGGGGTGGGGTGGTTTTGTGTTGGGATGGTGAACGCGGCTAAGAGAATAAAACTGAATAAAAAAAAAAAAACAAAGCTAACCTTTACAAGTATCATAAATTACACCGGCTGTTACAGACTGGAATCAAATGTATGTTTTTATTCTAAAATAGTAAATACGAGCAGCTCACTTCTCAAAACGGACTTGTCCGGGATCGAACCCGTGAAGTTTTGATTACCAGTCAACAGTTGATATCGTTGCACCACCGAAGCGATCGTAGCAAATGTGTATCAATGTCACACCCTAACACGGGTTCTTTTTCTGCAGTTATATTCTTGAATAGAAGCGCACTTGTTCTATTATATTTGTACCTTTTGTGAAAGTGTTTCTTTGATATTTGAAATTCAGGCTTCACACATTATACACTTCATGTCTATATTTTTTCACTTATTACTAAAACATGAAAAACGTTTCTGTTTTAACAATGTCTTTACTGTACACAGATTGTTGTAGACACGGAACACACATGAAATGCATGTGTTCCAAATAACGATATAGTATTTATAAAAGGTGTCATTTAGCTTGACTTCTCACTCTATACAACTCTAAGCAACTGACACGCAGGTAAACGGACTTGAGCTGAGACAACTGTGTGGGGTGGGGGGACGTAATAGTGGGCTTCTTGCTGTTTGCTGCTTATCCACACATTTAGAAGACAAAAGACGCTGACGGAGAGGTGCAAAGCGTTTTATGGTGGGACAGATCTACGAGTTTTTTCGTGGCTCTGGTAATTCTAGGTTAAATTAAACTGAAGTAGTGAAAGAAATTGGCAACTGCGCTGCTGCAACAAAATTCGATGCATCTGAGAAACTGGTGCGAGATTGGAGGAGGCAAGAAGATGTAAAAAAAAAAAAAAAAGTAAATGCTGCATTTTTGAACGGGCATATAAGTCGGGGTCTGATTTTATGATCGATTTTTTGGGTTTCAAGATCCGACTTATATGCGAGTATATGCGGTATATACATTATAGTTTGCTGCTACCTTTTGTAACTGTGTGTTGTGCGATACTGACAAAGTAAGTTGTTTTCTCTTTTGCAGTGTTCAATGTAGCTTAGCTAATATTGCAACTTATATTAATGTTCAGTGCAAATATACAAAAGCGCTATTATGGCTATGTTTTCTGTTTACGAATGAAAATCTCTCTATTATAAAAGGAAATCCTGAGACAAGACTTTCTCGGAGACAATATCAACTCCCTCGAGAGATAATTTCAGGTCCCGTTAGATGAGACTTTTTGCCAAGTGATTGTGATAAGTCCCTCCCTCCTCTCAAACATTTACAACCACGCCCACAGTCCACTCACTTCTCATTCATGTGAATGCTATTGTCAGACACAGTTCCTGCGCTCTCAGCTCCAAACGGGGTCGGAAATAAAAGACAAAGAGTAGAAGACAAAGTAGACTGTCATAAAGAGATCCAAAAATGTTGGTACAATGCAGAGCAGGTTACAGATTATGAAAGTATGAAAAAATCGAAAGGCATGAGAAACTGATAGTAAAGATCGCATTAGTGCTAACAAATGGAAATTATTACTTGGTGAAATAATGGAAAAGCAAAAAGAGATCGAATATATGGACATAGGTGATATGACAGAAGTATGAAGATATTGTTCGGATTTAAACTTTAAGTCGGAAACTTGTAGATCGTCTAATTCGTGTTGCCATCAGGGAAAAGTAGTGTTTCTTCCCAATAAAGAGGCGTATCCGCGAGAATTAAAAGATTTGTTGTTTGGTGAAAGTGAACTCCACATACGCGAGCGACAGAGATGTGAAGTTGGTTGCGCGTAGCGCAGGACGGGGTGTTGGCGAGTGAAGTGAGCAGGGGGTAAAGCCCCCTAGTGTTTGTTAATTACAGTTCCAAGATTCTAAAAATTTCAGATTCTAAAATCTGAAATATACAAGGTGGGCTGTGGTGTCATTTGAAAGTTGAAACCATCCCCCCACCTCTCATTTAGTAGATAACAGTCAAATTTTACTCAGTGAAATCAGGATGTTTAAGCAGGCCATATGGATGAGGGCAGGTGTTGCTTTGATGCAGCAATTCAGCCATCTTTGAACATTGCAATGTGATATCAAGGGTGGGGTACGGCACTGTAATGGCAAGACTCTGAACTTCCATTATAGCAATAAGGAAATGAGTGATTTCATACAGTTCTTTTTAAAAACTACACTTGCTCACCTACCAGCGACCGGAACAGTCTGGTTTTACGCCTAAGAGGTCTACCATCGACCGCATCCTGGCACTGAGGGTTCTCATGGAGCGCAAACGCAAATATCGGCAGAGTTTCTTTGCAGCCCTTGTCGATTTTCTCAAAGTGTTCCACTCAGTTGATCGAGCTGCCCTGTGGGACATCCTGAGGGTTGCTGGATATCATGGCCGGCCTGTACACTGGTACTAGGAGTGCTGTGCAGAGTGGAGGCAGAACCTCTGCGTTTTTTTTTCCAGTTGATTCTGGGGTTCGTCAGGGGTGTGTTCTGCTCCTACTCTGTTCAGTGCTTGTATGGACTGGGTGTTGGGCAAGGTCGTGGGGTCCAGCAGCTGTGTGGCATCTTTTGGTGAAGAAGGATTCACGGATCTTGACTTTGCTGACGATGCTGTGATCTTTGTGGAGTCAATGGAGTCACTCTGATCGGGGTGCTCGAGAGACTGAGTGAGGAGTCTGAGTGTCTGGGCTTGCGAGGTTCCTGATAAGAACCAAAGAAGCAGTTGAGCATAACAAGAAAATCCATCACACCTTCACAGATTTCAGTAAGACATTTGACAGCACTATAATGGGCCATATGGAGATCCTTTGGATACCCTAGCGAAATTTTGATATCCTCAAGACTCTCCATGAGTAGGCCAAAAATGCAGTGACAATAAATATGGAACTAACTGAATGGCATAAAACTATAACGTCTCATGTAGTTGTGTTAAAGATCTGAACTTGTCACTGGAGATCAGGACATGGCTTGGCCTGCCACACACGCAATCTGAGGTCATTCTCATATCAAGCACTCAGAGAGAGAAGGACGGTGAACACATCTACCTGCCAGTCTACAAAGAAATGGACAGATAGGGAGCATCGTTCCATCATTAAAGGATGGGAAGAAACCAAAGGAAATCCATGAGATTTTGAAGGCTTTGTATGGTGATGATCCTCCTTCATACTATAAGGTGACGTTTTGTGCCAAGTAATTTCAATGGGGTCAGGAGTCGATTGAAAATGAGATATGATGGTATCTTCACAGGAAAGTGGTGTGGAACGAGCCTCGGACACAGACAGGCAGACATGGTATTATGCACCACAGCACCTTTATTTACAGTTCCTACTATTTACAAGTCAATAAGTGCAACACAAACCCCCGTGATACTCCCCCAAAGCTCATGGCCTCTCACACTCTGCCTCGTCTCTTCAGGCCACCTCCACTCTCTTCTGCAGTCCTCGTCCTTCTCCTCACCCGACTCCAGCCCTGAATGAAGGGAGGCGGCCCCTTTTGTAAGCACCCAGATGTGCTCCAGGTGTCTTCCAGCAATCATCCACCGACACGCCCCAGTGTGGTGGAAGTGCTGAGGTCCAGGGCTCCCAAGGCATCCTGGCGCCCCCTGGCGGTGACCACAGACCCCAACAGGGTTGAGCTTCAAAGCTCGGTACCCGTTGCCCCCAAAGCAACCAGAGCGGTCGACCCCTCGTGGTCTGGAGGAGGCGCAAGCCCTCCTTCGGTCCTCCTGGGCGTCCCGGCTGAGTACCACCCCCAGCCGCGTGCCACAGTGGCCAGAAGGTGTAGGCCATGAGACATATTTTCTACAATTATCCATACTCATTTGATGATGTCAAATGTTAAGAAAAGATGTCACCAGGAATCCAGCCATGCAAACTTGGATTTTTTTTAGAGAAAATCCTACTAAATTTTTCTCTGCGGGTTGTTACTGGGGATGAAACGTGGGTTCACCACCATGATCAAGAAACCAAACAAGTCCATGCAATGGAAGCATAAGGGGTCCCTTATGCAGCAGTTAACCAGAAAAGTCATGACGACAGTTTTCTGTGTCACATATGGTATTCTTCTGTTGAAATTCATGAAAAATAAATCAACCATCACTGGAAAAACCAATACTTCCACAATGAAGTCATTAGATGAGGCCATCACACAGAAACATTGTGGGAAACTGTCAGCAGGGATGTTGCTGCTTCCGGACAGGGAACTTTCCCACAAATACCAAAAATTGAAGGCTGCTATCCGGGAATGTGTCTTCATAGAACTTCAGCCGCCACTGTACAGTTCAGACCAGGTGCCTCATGTATAACGTCATGTGTAGAATTCACACTAAAACATGGCATACGGACAAAATTGGAAATGTGCGCATGCACAAAAAAATCCAGATGCATCAAATTGTGCCTAAGCCAACTTCCACGCACTTCCCCTTTAGAAACCCCAATCAATGTGTATTTTAACGCATATGCTCACACCTACAGCCCCACACCACCTACTCCCAGAATTCTGCATATTTGAATATGCAAATCAGTATGATTCGGTTCTGGGTTTTGTTAAAAGCATATGGAGAAAAGAAGAATTTAAGAAAATAGGAAATTTAGGCCCTGCTCAGTTAAGTGTAGGCAAGGAAAAAACGTACTATTTAGTGGCAAAATTTCCAATTTAACCTCATAGTTTATTTTGTCATTAAAGTAGAATACCGTAAACTTCACCTTAAAATCGATATTTAATTTACTAGAGCTTCTCAAACCCCATTGTAACTAAAGTAGCACGTTAAATGCTTTGTATTCTAAGTGTTCCCCGACCCACTTGTTAATCGGTACGTACTTCTTAAACAGGCTTTCTCTTATGCCAACAGGAGCGCGCAGGCAGTGATCGTCACCAGAATACATTACAGAAGAACATCCATTGAATTCTGTATCTGTGTCCCTGACCACCAGCTCATGATCCCAACATTTATACATTATTTCAGTTAAACCAGTTGGATACTCATTCATACATCGAGCCTTTTGGAGCCTCCTCACAACTGCCATAAATGTTCTCTGCAATGAACGTACAGCTGCTTTTGCAGTCGCTTTTTAGAGATATTGTGACAAGGTGGAATTTAATGGATGTTCTTCTGGATGAGCTTTCTTTATTCTTTATTTTAGCAGTACTGTCTCTGTCAAACATACCAACCCCCAGTTCCTGCCCTTCAGTTTTCTTTCTCCAAGTAACCACACAATAAACATCGTCATATTTGCTACCACAGAGCCACTGTGTCCCCAAAAGTTGAATATATGCTTTAATCTTGAAAACGGTATGAAGTATACATCTTAGGATTTTAAATGTTCACAGAGCTGTAATTATTCTTAAGGCAATGTGTTCTGTGTGGCGGTCACTGCCTGCACGCTCCTGTTGGTGCACTTCAGTATGAATTCACCGTGCCCCCACATGTTTAATTATTAAAATATACATTATTTGAATGAAGATAATATGCATAATGTAATATACATACTTTAATGCATTTCATCATAAAAATGATATCAAGTATACATCTTAGAATTTTAAAATGTTGCAAGAGCTGTAATTACTCTTAATGCAATGTGTTCTGTGTGGCAGTCACTGCCTGCATGCTCCTGTCGGTGCATTGCAGTATGAATTCACCGTGCCCCCCACTGTTTAATTATTAACAATAGACATTATTTGAATGAAGTTAACAATTTATCTGCATAATGTAATATACATACTTTAATGCATTTCATCATAAAAATGATATCACGTATACATCTTCGTATTCTAAAATGTTCAGAGAGCTGTAATATCATGAATGCAATGTGTTCTGTGTGGCGATCACTGCCTGCACGCTTCAGTCGGTGCATTTCAGTATGGATTCACCATGTCCCCACATGTTTAAGTATTAAGAATATACATTATTTGAATGAAGTTAACAATTTATCTGCATAATATAATACAAATACAGTGGACCCTTGACTTACGAACTCAATTCATTTGCGAGGACTGGTTGTAACTCAAGTTGGTTGTAAGTCAAGACTATTTTTCCTATAAGAAATAATGGAAATACCCATAATGCGTTCCGAACCTCCCACAGCAACACTTACTTAACTATTTTTAATAGAAAAGGGTTGTATAATGTGCATAATTTACCAAAAACACCAATAATTTTTCTAATGTACTAACCAAAAAGTTATAAAAAGTGCCTAGCCTACCAGAAACAACAATTTCATACTGTACTCACCATTTAAGTTGACATCTTTGGCTTGCAGGAAAAAAGGAGGAGGAGAATGACATAGAAGGTGGTTATTGTTTGGAAGGAGCCTCCTTATACAAATCTTTTCTTTGTAAAATTGTCGAGATGGTGGATTTCGACATGCTGTACATATTAGTGTACAGTGTACAGAGTGACACGAATGCCACTCTCATATTTCCACACAATTTCCTTCTTCGTTTCGATTGTGATCGCTTTCTTTACCTTCGGTACGTTCGCTTCCTTCTTTAGCAATTATCAAAATAAATTATATAAATTACTGCACTGACCGAAATTACATCCACAAACACATGTATCTGGGCTCTGACTGACGCTTACAAATGCTCTCGGCTGTTTGTTTACAATCGCACAAGCGGATACACGTGACCGCATTCGGGTTGTAAGGCAAGACGTTGGTCGTAATTCAAAACAAAAATTTTGGTCGTAAAGCAAGTTGTTCGCATGTCAGGCCGGTTGTAAATCAAGGGTCGACGGTACTTTAATGCATTTCATCATAAAAATGATATCAAGTATACATCTTCGTATTCTAAAATGTTCAGAGAGCTGTAATATCATGAATGCAATGTGTTCTGTGTGGCGATCACTGCCTGCACGCTCCAGTCGGTGCATTTCAGTATGGATTCACCATGTCCAGACATGTTTAAGTATTAAGAATATACATTATTTGAATGAAGTTAACAATTTATCTGTATAATATAATACAAATACAGTGGACCCTTGACTTACGAACTCAATTCGTTCGCGAGGACTGGTTGTAACTCAAGTTGGTTGTAAGTCAAGACTATTTTTCCCATAAGAAATAATGGAAATGCCCTTAATGTGTTCCGAACCTCCCACAGCAACACTTACTTAACTATTTTTTAATAAAAAAGGGTTGTATAATGTGCATAATTTACCAAAAACACCAATAATTTTTCTAATGTACTAACCAAAAAGTTATAAAAAGTGCCTAGCCTACCAGAAACAACAATTTCATACTGTACTCACCATTTAAGTTGACATCTAAGTATTAAGAATATACATTATTTGAATGAAGTTAACAATTTATCTGCATAATATAATACAAATACTTTAATGCATTTCATCATAAAAATGATATCAAATATACATCTTAGGATTTTAAATGTTCAGACAGCTGTAATTATTCTTAATGCAATGTGTTCTGTGTGGCAGTCACTGCCTGCATGCTCCTGTCGGTCCATTGCAGTATGAATTCACCGTGCCCCCACATGTTTAATTATTAAGAATAGACATTATTTGAATGAAGTTAAGCAATTTATCTGCATAATGTTATATACATACTTCAATTCATTTAATCTTTAAAATGATATGAAGATCTCCAAGAAGATAGCTCTTGGAAATCTAAATCGACTTAGAAGCCAGTCATCATCTGTAAATACGTTCGACTGAACTTAATCAAATTATTTTATTGTTATTGTATGTTCCAATGAGATTCAATATACAACTCCTCCATAAACTTATTTTCCTATAAAATGTTAAAAAAAATAATAATATGATAAAATAAATTAACAATATGCCATATGAAAGCATAAGTACAATACACATGTACATATAGTGTAGATAGTGCAAATGGTTCATGAAGTGGCTCATCATACTTATAACTACTAATGTTTAGAAAAGGATGGTTGGACAGGCAGGCGTGTGCCTCCTGGTTCACAAAACTGACATACTATGGTCATGGGTGCTGGATGGAGGGGTCACGGTTACCAAGAATGGTTCCAAAAGGGACCAAGGAAGGTCAAAGGAACAGCTAAGTGGACGGACAACATCAAAGTCTGGACACAAGGGCAAATACAGGAAGAGAGAAGGTTGGCGAGCGGCAGGAGGGAGTGGAAAAGAATCATTGTGCCGTCAGCAGATGTACGGCCAAAAGACTAAGAGAGTCCAGTAGTCAAGTGGTTGGTAATCCGTAGTGTCTGCATTTGATGAAGCCCAGTAGCTAGCTTACCTCATATGGATCTATGTAAGGGGCAAATGTTGCTGTAGGCACCTCAGCTACTACAGCATGCTCAGCACTTCCTATCAGCTGGGGGCCGAGCAGCAGATGCAGGTACTTGACTTTGGTTTTTGATCTCCAGATCACTTAATAAGTTACTTTATAAGTCAGAGTCCGATTCAGCAGTAATACTTAAAAAATAAATAAACAAATAATATGCACAGAGTATTTTGCTTTGCTTTCTCGGCCAATGTCGATGCCATTCAAGATGTTGTATACTCTGTGCTACTCACACACATGCAGGGATTCGACGTCAAGTCAACGTGTCCTCCTAGCAAAGAGGGTCTACCTATAACGATGAGTTTTATCGACGTTTACAGCTTTTATCGCCCTCAACCCCTTGTGTTGACATTAGTCGACATCCACCATAAAAGAGTTAATGTCAAATATGTTTGTTCTCAAAGAGAGGTCGAGGTATTTCTTAGCAGCCTGCTTTATTTGCTTATTCCTCAGACTGTAAATGATGGGGTTCAGCAGCGGCGTCAGCAGGTAAATAATAACTCCAATGATGATGCGGGAATCAGCTGAAATGTTGCCAATCATGTAGGTTATATAAAGCAAGTCAAGGGAAAAATAGTAAGTCAGTACAACAATCAAGTGAGAGGAGCACGTTGAAAAAGCTTTCCTGCAGTCCTCTGGGTTCATAAAATAAACATTGAGAATTATTTTTATATAGGAGACAATTATGAGCAGCAGCGGAATATTAATAATGCACATGGCAAAAATAAAAGCCGTATTTATAATGCCGGTTACATCAGCACACGCCAGGGACACCACAGTTGGGTAATCACAATAGCAATACTCTATATTGTTTGGACCACAATAGGACAACAAGAGGGCATCAACTAAAGGAACAAATGGGGCCAAGTAGCCCAGCACCCAGGCCCCGGCTGTCAGCAACACACAGAGTTTACCATTGATGATGAGGTGGTAGTGGAGCGGCTTCATGATTGCAACGTATCGGTCATAAGCCATGACTATGAGAATTAAATTTTCTGTGCTACCGACAGCAAGAATCAAATACATCTGCAGGAAACACCCATAAAAGGAAATGATTCTGTCTTCGAGGAGAATGACGGCAAACATTTTTGGGAAGATTGTAGTTGTGCTGAGAATATCTAGAAAGGCCAGATTGCAAAGAAAAAAGTACATTGGAGTGTGTAGCCTTCGGTCCAGGAATACCAAATATAGGATCAGGAGGTTGCCAACCATCACACCCAAATAAACCAACAGGAAAGCGATGAAGAGCAGATTCTGGTGAGCCTGCAGGCCCGGGATGCCCGTCAGAAGGAATTCCTGAACGTCATGTTCTGTCGCATTGGGGGCTCTCATATTCAGGTCAAGACAGATTGACCTAAAAAAATTTAAAAAAAATTGAATAATGTATAGTAAAGTAATACAGAAAATGCATACTATCTACATTAATATGATAAAATAAGGAAGAAATGACCAAACTGCAAGAGAATTCACTTGAAAAAACATTTAAATATTCAAATTAATATTGAATCAGTAGATCTACTGGAATCCTCCTAGCAGGTGCACAGATGAAGATGGGTCTGGGATATTATCATGAGTATAAAAAATACTTTTCGCTCAAGTTAACCCTTATGAGTCCTCTAATATGTACACAAGAAAATACTGAATATTGAGTTAAATCAATCATTTGGTTTCAAAAAACACAGTTTTCCGAAAAGCATACAAAGCTGTGGTAAAACGTCTGATGCTACATGCAGTGGCCAGGAATGTGCGGCTGACTGGCTGTCATGGTCGGGGCAGTTGCGGTCATAGTGTATCGCAATCTGGTTTGTACCTCTTGTCATTGTTACCGTAGATACATCGGCTACACAAACTTGCTCAGCAACACGATCAGCTAGGGCAGGGGTCCCCAACCACCGGTCCGCGACCCACTACCGGGCCGCAGCCGTCTGACAGCCGGGCCGCGAGAGAACTGCCGGAAACGGAGACTCATCTCAGACTTTTCAGAACGCTTGGCGGGCGGGGCTTTGCAGCGGCGCAGAGAGAGGAGAGAGACTGAGGTGAGAGAGTATTACAACAAAGTATTGTTACAGTCCCGATAGTTTCCCCATATGACACAAGTCTATAGAAATCACGTTACTATGAAGTACATTCAGCAGATGCTTTCATTACAACGAAGTGACCTTGAAATGCCTGAATGAATCATCCACAGAACAATTAGATCTGTGGTCGCAAGTCAGTTTTGCACGTTTGCACAACGATCCCCAAACAGAAACATTGTAAAAAAATTCTTTCTTCAAACTTTCCTTGTACTGTTTTTTTTTTTTTTGCTGTTTTTGTTTTCTGTGGTTTTCAGTGATACCTTTTGCTTATTGCTTGTCAACATTTGAAAAACATCCATTGGAATTTAACTCATTGTCACCCTCCTATAGAAACGGCAGATACGAACAAAATGATAACAGTGTTAATGTTTGTGATGTGCAATCTGTTGGAATGGCAAATGCAAAGCATATGTCTTTGTTATATGCAAAAAAAGAAGAAAAATCTCAGGTTGCAAACGTATGCGAACTGCTTAATAACTTAATAATAATAGAAATGTTATATAAATTGTGTATAAAACTGCCCCCCCAAGACAACCGGTCCGTGGAAAAATTTGCATCTAATAAAGTGGTCCTTGCTGTCAAAAAGGTTGGGGGAGCTAGGGAACCGATGCGCTAATGCTGGTATCTCACAATTGTTTCTGATCATAAAATTGGAGTCCGACAATTCAGAGTCTAATTCAGCGATAATATGCAAGACATCGTCCATGGAGTATTTTGCTTTACGCATTCACTTCGATCTCTCGCCAGATGTCGAGGCCATTTTCGCTGGTGTTTGCTTCTTGCAGGGAATGTCGGTCAAACCAATGAAGTTAACTTTCCTTCTAGCAAAGAGAGCCCATCTTAAACATAACGGTGGGTTTTGTCTATCTATCTATCTATCTATCTATCTATCTATCTATCTATCTATCTATCTATCTATCTATCTATCTATCTATCTATCTATCTATCTATCTATCTATCTATCTATTATATAGTGCCTTTCACATCTATCTGTCTGTCTATCTATCTATCTATCTATCTATCTATCTATCTATCTATCTATCTATCTATCTATCTATCTATCTATCTATCTATCTATCTATCTATCTATTATACAGTGCCTTTCTCATCCTTCTATCTGTCTGACTTTCCTTTGGCACTGAAGGTGCAGTTTCATTCTTGTCGCTGTGCAGACCTGATTTTGTTCTATAGGTGTCTGTATTGATGATATTGATTATGTATTGCTAATTCTATTTTGAAGGTTGTTGGCTGTTTTCTTCTAGTCACATTAGAGCTACTGTATGCACATTCATATTAAAGATACACATACGAGTATAGTTTTACACTTCTCCTTTACAGTAACATGTTCATACCATGCTACATGAAAAGACAATGAACGAAGCAAACATAATTAAAAAGCAATAAGAGACAAACTCTTTGTCACTGCCATGTCACATACCTGCCATCCAAGGTGTCCAGCTGGAGATGCTTTACAGGGTCAAGTTGAAGGCAGGCTTTATTGGTCTTCCTGTGGTGATGAAGAAGACCATGGGGACCCTTCGTCACTTTCTTTCACTCTTTTCTAAAGAAGCTACAGGGCCCAACAGACTGATCAGGCAGCAGCAATTATTTTGTTTGGAAAACAAAAGATCCTAATGGAATAAAAATGCAAGATGGGAGTTAATCACTTGGTGTTAAGGTCCAATTGGCTCATTTCTCATCTCCTTGGACCCCACTGCAGCGTTTGTCAAGTCACACATCTATCTATCTATCTATCTATCTATCTATCTATCTATCTATCTATCTATCTATCTATCTATCTATCTATCTATCTATCTATCTATCTATCTATCTATCTATGCTTGGATTTGACAAATATGGACACATCATCTGCGTAGGCCAAACATTTGGCAGTGACCATTAGGCGAGAAGGGAGATCCACACTCTGCAGTCTCTGCATAATCCGATAAAGGAATGGCTCAATCGACAAAGAGTACAACATCCCTGATAAGATGCACCCCTGTCAAATCCTTCTCTTGACCAGACAAGGGGCACTCAATGTTCCATTAATCTTTAAAATACCAAAAACCTTAGTATACGAGAGTCTGATAATTTTGATAAAATTTTCCCCAAACCCAAAACATTTCAAGGCGTTAAACAAATATCTTTGATCAACTCTATCAAAAGCCTTCTCCTGATCAATAGATAAAATTCCCAGATCGACGGCATACATTTTGGACACTGCAGTCACATCACGCATGAAGAAAATGTTATCAAAAATTGAGCGGTCAGGTACACAGTAAGCTTGACAAGAAATTAACCCCCAAACTCATTACAGTCCTCAGACGTTTTGCCAATGTCCTGGAGAAAATCTTATAGTCTGTACAGAGCAGACTCACGGGACGCCAGTTCTTTATTTGACATAGATCTTCCTTTTTTGGAAGCAGAGTGCTCACCGCTCTTCTGCAGCTCAGAGGTAACTCTCCATCTCTTAAGCTTTCCATGAACACTGCACGCACGTCAGCCCCCAGTAAAGGCCAGAACTGTCTGTAGAACTCAACGGGAAGGCCATCAATCCCTGGAGACTCTCCTGTGTTTAGATGAGACAGTGAATCCGACATTTCCTGAAAGGTTATTTCAGAGTCCAGTTTTAGCTTAAAATCATTTGGGATCCTAGGAAGTCCACTGAGAAAATCAGCCATTGCCAAGTGATCAATAGAATCGTCCTTAAATAAATTTGTATAAAAAGAAACAGCAAAGTCTCGGATATCTTCAGTGGTGCACAGTTCTCTCCCCTCTGCGTCGTGCAGCATGTGAATCAGTTTGTTTTGGGCTTCTTTCTTCTCCAACCCAAAGAAAAATTTTGTAGGTGCATCCAAATGATTAATATTTTGAAAACGTGACCTCACCAGGGCCCCTTGGGCATGTAAATCCAAAAGATCAGCAAGGGAATGCTTTTAGATGTTGGAGCAGAACAAATCTCCTCATCAAATCCCTTTTGTAAAGCATCCTGCAGTTTCAAAATGTCTTCTTCTAAGGCTTCCATGTTCAACAGGCACTTTCCGAGTGACTTCGTGTGTGTATTGTTGGCAAGAAGCCTTATATCTGGACTTTTGAAATGTCCCACCACTGCTTGAGTGAATCAAATCTCGATTTGGTAACAGTCCACTGCTTCCAAAAAAATTGAAAACATTTGACAAAATGGGCGTCTTCTAGTAGTGAAATGTTGAAATACCAGAAAGTTATGAAAAAAGGTTTCTTTTTAGGGATGACAACTTTCAACCCCACCAAAGAATGGTCAGAAACGCCAACAGGAGAGATAGAGGCAGAAGTGACTGGGACAGTAAAAGCGATCTAATCGAGCCATAGAAATATTTCCATCCCATCTCTTCACCCAGGTGTACTGTCTGTCTGATGGGAATTTATGACACCAGACATCCATGAGATCGGCCCATTTTAAAAGGGCCGCTAGGACTTGAGCAGAGCCAGGATGAGGTTCAACGCCATTGCAATCCAACAGGCAATTAACTGTGCAATTAAAATCACAGCACCAACTCGCCATTAACAAAAGAATCGACCACCTTTCGCAACGATTCAAAAAAACAAATCCTTTCTCTCCCGTTGGTAGGGGCATAGACTTTAATGAACACCACATCCTGATCCCCGTCTTTGACCTGAACCACTAGCAATCGTCCAGCCACCACCTCACTGATGGCAGTGACCTGGAATTACACAGATTTTGAAAACAATATGGCCACCCCAGCACTAAGACTTGAACCGTGGCTAAGAAAAACCTGACCCCCCCCCATTCTCGTAGCCAGTCTGGTTGATTCTGAAGGTCAGAATGGGTCTCCTGGAGCAGGCTGACATGCAAAGCTTTCTGTTCTAAGAAATTAAAAACCATAGCCCTCTTTGTCCCTCCTCTACAGCCATTAACATTCAAACTCCCAATGTGAAGTGGGAAAAAAGCCAATGGGAGTCCACAGTAAAAAACATGACACCCAACAAAGGAGCTGACTAAAGAGACAATCCATTATTTTGGGTTGAGTGACTCGCACACTTTGCCGATAACATACTTTAATCGGGTTGCTTCTTTTTGCTCCATGCCTAACTGAACTCCTTGTGCAGACATGAGAAATAACTGCAGATCTGGAAGATGATCTTCAACCTTCACTACTTTCTTGCCATTAATAAACTCCAAAAAAGTCCTAATACTGGCCGTACTATAACTGCCTCTTAGCAGATACTGAGAGGTGTCAACGTCACTCTCACCCTCCACATTGTCCTTTAACTCGTTTGTGATGTCACTTTGGTTTATCACAATCATCGATTCGCAATGGAGGGAACATTTAGGTGTAGTCGGTGGGAGGGTGCCGGCCTGGAGGGAGCTGTACAAGCCTCCGAGCAACAAAAGGACAGCCGACCTACAATAGAGGATTGGGTGCGGCGTCATAGCCACAAAGTCCTTCTTAAACAGACTCAGACTCACAGAGGATGACAGATGGGATTTTTGTGGGCAAAGGGAAAACGTTTTTCATCTGTTTGCGTCATGCGCACGATTGGGAGTTTTCTTCAAGTTTTTAACTGATTTGTGTAGAAAACTAAGATCAGATTTTAATATTGTGATGTTTATTTATGGTGCCGCTTATAACAAGAACAACAGGCACAGGACACAGTTGATGAACTTTTTGCTGGGTGAAGCAAAACTAGCAATTTTAAAAAGTAGGAAAAACAAACAGTGTGGGAAAGGAACTGTGGACATCCAGTTACTGTTTAGGCTGAATATTCATTCAAGGATCACACTGGAGTTTACTTACTATAAACTAATGCAAAAATGGACATTTCTGAGGATGTGTGCTGTGCGAAAAGGGGTACTGTGTGCTATAGAAGAGGGAGAACTAAAAATCAACTTATAACTCACTGTTGGTATATTGTAAATATTGAAGTTATTTGTAGCAAGTGATACTCTGTGAACAACACTGGGAATTGGGGCTGACTGGGCTTTAGTTTTATCTTTTATGAACATAAATGAGGAGGGCACTGGGGAGGAGATGAGGAAAATATAAAATATTTATATGATAACTGTGTGTGGGGTTACACGGGGTTAATAGGGATTGAATATTTGGGGTTTTTTTCTTCTTTTCATTTCTTTTTTTTGGTTATTTATAATACTTTTTGTTGTATGTGTACTTTTAATATATTGATGTTTGTCCTTGTTATTTTTTTTTTGGTTCAATAAATAAATTTATAAAAATAAATAAATAAATAAAAAATTATCTATCCATCTATTATATAGTGCCTTTCATATCTATCTATCTATACTAATAAAAGGCAAAGCCCTCACTGACTCACTCACTCACTCACTGACTGACTGACTGACTCACTCATCACTAATTGTCCAACTTCCCATGTAGGTGGAAGGCTGAAATTTGGCAGGCTCATTCCTTACAGCTTACTTACAAAAGTTAGGCAGGTTTCATTTTGAAATTCTACGCGTAATGGTCATAACTGGAACCTCTTTTTTGTCCATATACTGGAATGGAGTGCAGCTCGATGGCCGTGAGAGGCGGAGTTGCGTGTCGCGTCATCATGCCTCCCACATAAGCACGTGAACTGACTGTGAACTCAGTACGTAGAAAAGAAGGAGGAGCCCCAAAGAAGCGAGCGAGTGACGCATACAAGCATCTTCATAAGACACGAGGTATAAAAAAGCACGGTGTAAACCGTAAGTTTAAATTAAGTTTATAGAAACGCTCCCGCTGCCGTTTGCAATACAGTAATCCCTCCTCCATCGCGGGGGTTGCGTTCCAGAGCCACCCGCGAAATAGGAAAATCCGCGAAGTAGAAACCATATGTTTATATGGTTATTTTTAGAATGTCATGCTTGGGTCACAGATTTGCGCAGAAACACAGGAGGTTGTAGAGAGACAGGAACGTATTCAAACACTGCAAACAAACATTTGTCTCTTTTTCAAAAGTTTAAACTGTGCTCCATGACAAGACAGAGATGACAGTTCTGTCTCACAATTAAAAGAATGCAAACATATCTTCCTCTTCAAAGGAGTGCAAAGCAAGCAGTCAAAAAAAAAAATCAATACGGCTTTTTGGCTTTTAAGTATGCGAAGCACCGCCGGTACAAAGCTGTTGAAGGCGGCAGCTCACACCCCCTCTGTCAGGAGCAGGAAGAGAGAGAGAGAGAGAGCCACAGAAAACAAAGTCAAAAATCAATACGTGCCCTTTGAGCTTTTAAGTATGCGAAGCACTGTGCAGCATGTCCTTCAGGAAGCAGCTGCACACAGCCCCCCTGCTCACACCCCCTACGTCAGCGCGAGAGAGAGAGAGAGGGAGAAAGTAAGCTGGGTAGCTTCTCAGCCATCTGCCAATAGCGTCCCTTGTATGAAATCAACTGGGCAAACCAACTGAGGAAGCATGTGCCAGAAATTAAAAGACCCATTGTCCGCAGAAACCCGCGAAGCAGCGAAAAATCCGCGATATATATTTAAATATGCTTACATATAAAATCCGCGATGGAGTGAAGCCGCGAAAGGCGAAGCGCGATATAGTGAGGGATCACTGTACCATATTCACGAGATACAAGTTTAATGAGAAGACACGAGGTATAAACGAGAGTTTGGATCACTTTGTAACAGAGTTAAAATTGCTGTAGCGAGAAACTTTTAACTTTTAACCATTTCAACCATTCTATGATCTGCTTCTCGCAACTGAAAGAGGGCACCGTGGCAGAAGTTAGCCGACTTGCTGACCAACCACAAGCGTTACCTGGTAGGTAACCACCCATACAATCAGATTGTGAATCAGACTACGAATGCCTGCAATGTAATTACCCCGATCTACATGCTGTCAAATGAATGAACCGCACGCCGTGGCACAACGTTAGGGGCTTCGCCTCTAGCGCTGACGTCCGAGGTTTGATTCCCGTAAGGGAGTACAGTGAGTGTGTACGCCTGATGAGCCCACAATTACGGCGAAACACGTGTCGCGTACTATGCATCTTCAAAGCGCGGTGCAAACCGTAAGTTTAAATTGAGTTTATAGAAACGCTCCCGCTGCTGTTTGCAATACCATATTCGCGAGATACAAGTTTAATGAGAAGACACGAGGTATAAACAAAACTTTGCATGACTTTGTAACAGAGTTAAAATTGCTGGAGCGAGAAACTTTTACAGTAACTGCCGGGTCATATCGCGTGTTCTCGGGTAGGTACACCAAAAAATGTATACATTTATGCATGTAATGGGCAAACAAAAAATGTACTATACCCGAAAGCACTACAGTAGTACTCAATGTATCTTTACTTCTTAAATGTTAATGTTTTACTGTTTAATAATTTATACGCTTCTTATATGTTGTTCAAATTCTTTTATCAAAATACCAGTAAGAGCGCACTGCACGATAACGTGGAGTGAATACACTTGACATGAGCATTCATGTTATTTATCCTCTTTCTCTGTACGTTTACCATTCGTTTGCTCAGAGGTTGATGCGCTTGCTGCTTAATGAGCAGCTCTTCACCCTAGCGTCCCGCTGCTTCTCTTCTTTCGTCGGCATCTTTTCCCATTAAAACTGATTAAGTTAGTTTTTGTGTTGCGATAACTTAGTATGTTTTCTTTAATTTTTCAGTTAAGCTGGCACTTAAGTCTTCAATCTGCCTCAAGAATGATTAGCGAAGGTGGTAGGGAATGAAAACGGCAACCATACGCATCCGCCACGGCCGCACTGGTGTGCGTAGCTATGAGTTGATTCTACAATAAAATAAAATAAAGATAAAAAGAGTAATAAAATCATCACCCCGAAAGCAAATAGTAGACGTGACGTAGTATATGTGTACCAAATTTCAAGTCAATAGGTGAAACGGTTTGCGAGCTACAGGTGATTTAAAATCCTGGACAGACAAACGAATAGCCACGGTAGCGTATTATAGAAGAAGATTTTACTGTTTAATAATTTGTATTTATATGCAATGTGCTTCTTATATATTACTTCATATTCTCATATGATAATGATGTTAATGTTGTTTATATTGATTTCTATGTTATTGTAAGTGCTCTTTATTTGTTGAAAAATAAATTTGGCAATTAACAAACTTATTTTATAAATACTACATTTTATTTTTTTCTCTTGCACTCAGTGAGCGAATCCACTGGGTAATCAGCTATATATATATATATATGTAGATATGTATATATATATATATGTCTATATATATGTAGATATGTAGATATGTGTATATATATATGTAGATATGTAAATATATATGTATATATATGTGTCTGTGTATATATATGTATATGTATGTATGTATGTATGTGTGTATATGTATGTGTATATATATGTTGATATGTGTATATATGTATATATATGTGGATGTGTATATGTATATATATACCGGTATGTATGTATGTAGATATGTGTATATGTAGATATGTATATACTGTATATATGTATATGTATATATATATATGTTTATGTGTGTGTGTGCATATATATATCTATCTATTATATAGTGCCTTTCATATCTATCTATCTATCTATTATATAGTGTCTTTCATATCTATCTATCTATCTATCTATCTATCTATCTATCTATCTATCTATCTATCTATCTATCTATCTATTATATAGTGCCTTTCACATCTATCTATCTATCTATCTATCTATCTATCTATCTATCTATCTATCTATCTATCTATCTATCTATCTATTATATAGTGTCTTTCATATCTATCTATCTATCTATCTATCTATCTATCTATCTATCTATCTATCTATCTATCTATCTATCTATCTATCTATCTATCTATCTATCTATCTATCTATCTATCTATCTATTATATAGTGCCTTTCACATCTATCTATCTATCTATCTATCTATCTATCTATCTATCTATCTATCTATCTATCTATCTATCTATCTATCTATCTATCTATCTATCTATCTATCTATCTATCTATCTATCTATCTATTATACAGTGCCTTTCTCATCCTTCTATCTGTCTGACTTTCCTTTGGCACTGAAGGTGCAGTTTCATTCTTGTCGCTGTGCAGACCTGATTTTGTTCTATAGGTGTCTGTATTGATGATATTGATTATGTATTGCTAATTCTATTTTGATGGTTGTTAGCTGTTTTCTTCTAGTCACATTAGAGCTACTGTATGCACATTCATATTAAAGATACACATACGAGTATAGTTTTACACTTCTCCTTTATGGTAACATGTTCATACCATGCCACATCAAAAGACAATGAATGAAGCAAACATAATTAAAAAGCAATTAGAGACAAACTCTTTGTCACTGCCATGTCACATACCTGCCATCCAAGGTGTCCAGCTGGAGATGCTTTACAAGGTCAAGTTGAAGGCAGGCTTTATTGGTTTTCCTGTGGTGATGAAGAAGACCATGGGGACCCTTCGTCACTTTCTTTCACTCTTTTCTAAAGAAGCTACAGGGCCCAACAGACTGATCAGGCAGCAGCAATTATTTTGTTTGGAAAACAAAAGATCCTAATGGAATAAAAATGCAAGATGGGAGTTAATCACTTGGTGTTAAGGTCCAATTGGCTCATTTCTCATCTCCTTGGACCCCACTGCAGCGTTTGTCAAGTCACACTTGGCTCCTCCATGAAGTTCCGATTAGCTTCATTTAAAAATGTAATGCTTATGTGCTATGGAGGGGCTTAAAGACGCAGCTGCTGTACACAGTGGTGGTCTAAACTGTTAGACTGTTAGAAGGGCGACCTCTTGCCATGGAGGTCATTGTGTTTGTTTGACACTAGTAAAACTGTAAAGGGTATCCATGTAATTTTATGTCATGTACTTTTATTTCATGCAATTTCCTCACATTACTCCTGCTTTCATGCCTGTACAATCATACATTGTTTATACATCAGTGATATTGGGGCTGCTAATTAAAGTTATTTCCCAGCATCCACGTGCACAAACCTTTTCTACTAATCCCACTAAGAGTGCTATATAAATAAAATGTATTATTATTATTATTATTATTATTATTATTATTATTATTTATCCATCATATGCATTTTGGATACAAATGAGGTTAGACCACTTTACTTACTTTCTCCAATTCCTTTTATTATTTTGTGCAAATGCCTGAAAGTGTGACCCTGTATTGTTCTAAAATTTACACTTTAACCACCTTGGTGTTAACTCTCTGGGTTTAGAAATACCATGTCAATATGGTTAGGCCAGAGTGTCTCTTTGTTTAATCAGTGTGTCACACTGGCGTGAGTGTTTGTGTACTGAGTGCAGTACCACTCCTGGCCATGAGAGGGGGCTGCTATTCACATCCTCTCCTCTTTTATTTACCGACTGGATGCACCAAAGGCTAAATGGTATATGAAAACCAACCTACTTCTGTGGGAAACTCTTCCCCTTCCAAGAAACACACCACCATTACTTCTAGCCAACAGTTTTGTTTTGGATTTGCTCACTGAAAAGACGTTCCTCATTTATTTGCTTTAAAATTGCAGTTTGGCGTATTCTTCATAATATATGGGGATCACCTGCTGGTGCCCCCAACTCTTCCTTGGTGTGTTGCCTTAACGCTTACAAGTGTTATAGTGGGGATAGAAAAGAATCACCCCCTTTGAAAATATTCACATTTTGTTGCTTTACAGCTTCAAATGAAAACACACACAAAAATATTTTTCCAGATCTATTTATTTGATGCATCAAGTCAAAGATATAATTGTGCATATAAAATAATCTCTCTATTATATAAAAAAAAAATCCTGGGACGAGACGAGACTTTCTTACAAGAGATTTTTTCAACTCCCGTGAGACGAGACTTTGCCATGAGATTTCTTCAAGTCCCGCCCTCCTCTCAACCATATTAAACCACGCCCACAGTCCTCTCACCTCTCATTCGTGTGGATACTCTTGTCAGATGCAGATCCTTCTCTCTCAGCTCTTGTACATTTTTACGTTTTCCTCACTTTAAGTTCCCAATTAAAGCAGACTTATTTTGTCCAAATCTTATTGAAGAATTTCATCACGAAGGGTTAAAGAAACGAGTACACGGGCAATCCTAGCACCGAGAAACGAATTAACGCGAAAATTGTCAATTGTTTACGTGGCAAATTGGTTAAATGCGTATCAATAGACTCTGCTGAAACAGTTGGTGGTGATGGTGCGAAAGATGAAAATATCAACTTATCAACAATATCACGAAAAATATCTACAACCATTAACACCGTCTGGTCTCCTACCGCACAAGTTACTGTAGAAAGAAGGATGTATCCAAGAAAGGTAATGTAGGGGATAAGATTAGACAACAAAGGAGATGTTAATTTGCCATTCGTATTAGATAGATAGATAGATAGATAGATAGATAGATAGATAGATAGATAGATAGATAGATAGATAGATAGATAGATAGATAGATAGATAGATAGATAGATAGATAGATAGATTTGTAATAATAAAGTGCATTAAATTTTTCATTCCAACAGATGGCACACCACAAACAGATAGATAGATAGATAGATAGATAGATAGATAGATAGATAGATAGATAGATAGATAGATAGATAGATAGATAGATAGATACTTTATTAATTCCCATACTCCAGCAGCAGCATACTGATAATAACAATATTAAATTAAAGAATGATAACAATGCAGGTATACAGACAGACAATAACTTTGTATAATGTTAACGTTTACCCCCCCCCAGGTGGAATTGAAGAGTCGCATAGTTTGGGGGAGGAACGATCTCCTCAGTCTGTCAGTGGAGCAGGACATTGACAGCAGTCTGTCGCTGAAGCTGCTCTTCTGTCTGGAGATGATCCTGTTCAGTGGATGCAGTTGATTCTCCATAATTGACAGGAGTCTGCTCAGCGCCCGTCACTCTGCCACAGATGTCAAACTGTCCAGCTCTGTGCCTACAATAGAGCCTGCCTTCCTCACCAGTTTGTCCAGGCATGAGGCGTCCTTCTTCTTTATGCTGCCTCCCCAGCACACCACCGCGTAGAAGAGGGCGCTCGCCACAACCATCTGATAGAACATCTGCAGCATCTTATTGCAGATGTTGAAGGACGCCAGCCTTCTAAGGAAGTATAGTCGGCTCTGTCCTCTCTTGCACAGAGCATCAGTATTGACAGTCCAGTCCAATTTATCATCCAGCTGCACTCCCAGGTATTTATAGGTCTGCACCCTTTTAAAACGTTTACAGCTTCTTGTTAGAATAGCTGTGGCAGAGACAATTAACAAATCACAGGGACAAACATTTGAAAAAGTCGTTTTATTTAGTAGAGACAAAGAAACAAAATTCCATCACAGACAGTTATACAGTATCTCAAAAAAGTGAGTACACCCCTCACATTTTTGTAAATATTTTATGACATCTTTTCATGTGACAACACTGAAGATGTGACACTTTGCTCCAATGTAAAGTAGTCCGTGTACAGCTTGTATCGCAGTGTAAATTTGCTGTCCCCTCAAAATAACTCAACACACAGCCATTAATGTCTAAACCGCTGCCATCAAAGTGACACTGTACGTGGCATCGTCACAATGAAAGTCCAAACACAGAATCACAAATTCAAAAAAATTGTTTTTACTGAAGTTTTGCAGTAAAAGTGTAAGTTTAAGAAGTATTTGCATGTTAATTTCAAAGCCAAACAGAGCAAAATCAGATTACGCAATGAATAATAACATAATTTACTTTCAAATGATTGACTCTTTTTTTGCTATGATAATTACCCGCTCTAATGTAAAATAGTTGTTACATCTGCATAATAGAACTAATTCCCATGAAAATAACAATCTGTTTAAATTGTACATCCGCATCCCCATAAGCGAGCAGCAGAATTGCAAAGAGGCCGGGAGTTGGTGAGTGAAGCAAGCAGGGGGCAAAACCCCCTAGTAATAAATCAGAAACAATTGAGATTGATGAAGGATCGCCCAAACAGCATTTGAAAGCTCAATCAGGTAGTAGCTGATCACCTTCTCCACTGCACACCAAGCTGATTGGCTTCCACCCGTGATCAACATCTCCCCTGGAGCACTAGATGACAGCCCCCCCCCCCCCCCCCACCTCAGTGCCTCAGATTCCCACAGGGCATCATGGGAGTTCGGCACAGCCCTGTTGGGTTCCATGGGTGCCGCAGGGATTGTGTAGCCCTACTTTGTTGGACTTCTGCCTCACCCGGAAATGCTTCCTGACCACGCTAACGGACCACCAGAAGTACTACCGGGGTGCAGGATAAACGATGCCACCTGCCATTGCTCCAGGATCAGGAGGGAGAAGATGAAGTTTGCTGAAGGAGGAAGGGAGGCAGAAACAGAGAGAAGAACAGAGAGACAGAGTACGAAGAAGGAAAGGCATTGCTGTGTGTGTAGAAGAAAGATGTTCTCCTGAGCACCTTGTACTCTGAGTATTTGGTGACTAAAAACTTTCATTTCAGCAATGCTTGCAAGCTCTGGCTATGAACTGACAAAAAAATATTGTGCAAGGGCTCAACAAAATCAGTTTCTATATGATTCAAACTGTTTTCTTGGTTAACTTCCTCAAAGTAAATGAGACAGGGTGAAGAAGTCACAAGGTCGCAGGGGGTACGTAACATTTGTCTTTTGGCTAATATTGGAGACTGTAAGAAAATGCTTAGTTAGAGATATAAGAAAAAGCTTAGCTTTTATATATTGTTTTAAGGAACTAACAGTTGTTGTTGTTTTGCAGTACTTGTGTAATTAAAATCACAAGACAAAGCGCTATAAAAACTTTGGGATGCCCTGGCCGGGGGGCAGATGAAGGGCGGTGTCCTAGGACTGCGCTTCTCTGTCACTTTACCTTTGCCTGATGTGTTTGAATAAAAGATTTTTTACTAACTTTAAATATATCTCTCTGTCCAGTCACGAGAAACGACACCATAGAAAAAGTGTCCACATGTGCCATTTCATTATCATCTTTATCTGTACTGAACACCTCAAAAATTAGACCTCGTTTAAAAAAAAATCCTCTTTGGATCCTGTAAGTGACAGCAAACTATCGTCTGATCTCCAACCTTCCATTTTTGTCTAAGGTTTTGGAAAAGGTTGTTTTGGTTCAACTTCAGGATCACCTCAAAAAATTCAATCTGTTTGAAAAATTTCAGTCTGGTTTCCGAACTTCTCACAGCACAGAGACAGCCCTGATCAGAGTCACCAATGACCTCCTGATGGCTGCTGACCAGGGCTATCCATCACTCCTTATCCTCCTGGACCTCACAGCTGCATTTGATATGGCAGACCATAATATTCTCCTTCATAATAATAATAATAATACATTTTATTTATATAGCGCCTTTCCCATGCTCAAGGCACTTACAGAATATAAGAAAGAACAGCAGGGTATACAGTATATATATAGCATTATACAAACCAGATAAATAAATAAAGAAGAGTAAAATAGTAAATTCAGAGAAAAGCCTAACAGACACCATAATTGATGGTCTGCACACACACAGGTTACATGAGCATCTTGACAGAGAAGGTAAACTGAGAGAAGGGTAATTAAGTCAAGTAGAGCTAAAAGCCTTCCTGAGCACATGAGTTTTGAGTTGTTTTTTAAAAATCATCTTCATCATCTTCATCATCTTCACTATACAATTGGACTTTCTGGCATTGCTTTCAAGTGGTTCGAGTCTCTGTCTTACAGACAGGACTGAGTATGTGGCCTTGGGGGATGCTAAATCTCATACCCACACTGTCACCTGTGGGGTCTGTGGTACGCGGCTGGGGATCAGACCCCACCAGGATGCCTGGAAGGATATTTGTCATCCGGGCCATGAGGGAGCAACCGCCCTGGATTAGAAGAGGCCCATGGAAGGGGAGCAGGGAGGCTCAAGACCACTGGGGCCTTTGGTCACTGCCAGGGGGCGCCCCGAACCTCATGGAGCCCAGGGGACATGCACTTCCGCCACACTCATGGAGGACGATCCTTCCAGGGACACCCGGAGTGCTTCCGGGTGCTCTCCTGACGCTTCCGCCACACCAGGAAGTGACGTCAGGCAGAGCACCTGGAGCTCATCCGGGTAAGGGTAAAAGGGGTTGCCTCCATCCAGTCAGGGAGCTGGAGTCGGGAGCAGGAGCAGGACGAAGCTCCTGGAGAGAGAGAAGGAGGCCCAGGGACAGAGAGAGAAAGGCCCAGGAGAAAGGTGGCTGGGGCTAGAGGCACAGTGTGTTGTGCGGGACTGAGTTGTGTGTTCGAAAAGGAAGAAAATAAAGAGATCTTTGATAAAGATGTGGTCTCCGACTGGTGGTGTCCGGGCAAATATCACAGATCCCACAAAGATCAGTCCTTGGGCCGACCCTCTTTAATATCTACATGCTACATCTACAAGCATGGAGTTTCATTCCATTGCCCTGCCGATGATACGCAGCTCTGTGTGAGACTGGATTCGACTTCTCTTTACACCTCCATCAACTTTTTCCTCTTGCTTGGATGGGATTGAGGCCTGGATGTCCCAGAACTTCCTCAAGCTGAACAGCACCAATACTGGAGCTCTTTTAATTGGCACCCCACATCAGGTTCGTTCCTCTGTAAATTGTATTTCCTTTTCTGACTGTACCATTACCCTCTACCCTGCTGTTACAAATCTGGGTGTCAAGTTAGACTCCCATCTGTTCATTTGATACACATATCCATCACCTTTGTAAAATTGCATTCCTTCATCTCTGAAACATAGCCAAACTCCGTCCCTACCTCTCCCTCTGTGATACTGAAAAGCTGGTTCATGCTGTTTGTCTCATCCAGACTGGACTATTGTAATGCACTCCTCATCGGGATACCCAACAAGTGCCTTCAAAAGCTCCAACAAATTCAAAATAGTGCTGCAAGAATCCTAATGAGGGTGCGGAAATATGAACATATCTCACCAATCCTTCGGTCACTTCATTGGCTCCCTATCCATCTCCGTATCGAATACAAACTCTGTTTGTTTACTCACCAGTGTATCTATGGAAATGCTCCACAATATCTTAAAGAACTCCTTATATTACAATCCACTACAAGAAACCTCCGTTTTACAAATACCCACCACCTTTGCCCCCCTGTGACCAAACTTCATACAATGGGTGACCGGGCCTTTGCAGCCACTGCTCCACGGCTCTGGAATGTTCTACCAGAGAGCCTGAGAACACAGCAGATTGTGGGCTGTTTTAAAAAACAGATAAAGACTTTTCTATTTAGGAAAATATATTAACAAGAATGCTATAATTATTGTAGTTTTATCTGTGTTTTTATCTTGCCTTGACTTTGTTTAATCTTTTTATGTTGCACTTTGAGATTTACTGCTAATGTAAAGTGCCCCTATAAATAAAATGCATTATTATTATTATTATAATTATTACTGTACTGGCTGTGCCGGTGGGAGATGAAGGAAAGCGTTTTCCACAGTGGAGTGCTGGAACTCGTGTCTGCGTCTGTCGGTGTCGAGCTCGGGAAGCTGAGCACCCCCCTGTGGGCCACACTTGTATTTAGTTCAGCTATTCCTGGAGCATCGCAGTGCTTGGTAGTGCAACTGAAAGCAAACAATGAGCTACGGGTGGCCAGGTACCGCCCAAAGGTCTCACGGATAAAACTGTGGACAGGCACAAGTCAGGATTCAAGGATTCAAGATTCTTTATTTGTCTCATGCATAGTTATACAGGACAACACGCAGTGAAATGCATCCTTGTCCGCTTATGAAAACTGTGCAAAGTTAGAAGAACATCAGTTAGATGAACAAAAAGTCCTAGACTGTGTCACAAAAACGACCACAAGACATCGAGAAGGTTTGGGGCAGCCACCCATTTAATCGTTTACGGCTGCAAAACTGATCGAAATATAGAGCCATGCTCATTCAACAGAGTCCAAAACAGAACTGATTTCTATGAAGCAAGATGGCAGCTTTAAAGGCCAGTAGCGGAAGTGATGTCATCAATACCGGAACCAGAAGTGACGTCAGTGGCTGCCCCAGAAACGGGTGGGATTTCCCTAAAATGGTCTGCAAAAGATCGAGAAGGAAACTTAGTGCACTCCGCCACCCCCTGGTCTGGCATGGAATTACCTGTATTTAAGCCCTTTAGCTGTCTCCTAAACACACGTGTGTGAAAATTGAAAAATAACAATATAATAGGACATAAATAAATGAAGTAAAATTAAGTGAAATAAAGTAGAATTAAGTGTTAAAGTGCAATAGTGCAATGATTATTGTGCAAAACCAATGTTAGACAGGTGCATAGTGCTAAAGGACAGACCAATTTCCAAAACAAGGTATGGGTAGATGTCATGGCACAATTACAGTCCAGTCTAAGTATGTGGAGGGTCATGGATGAGATGGCATGTTCTGATTTAACAGTCTTATGGCTTGAGGATAGAAACTCCTTCTGAGTCTCTCTGTCCTGGCCAGGATGCTACAAAACCTTTTGCCTGATTTTAACAGATGAAACGGGCTATTGCTGGGATGAGATGAGTCTTTGATAATCCTGAGAGCTCTGGTCCTGCATCTTCTGGTGTAAATGTGCTGCACAGATGGTAGAGCTGACCGGCAGCAGCGTTCCGCTGCACGGATCACTCTCTGTAAGGCTTTACGGTCCTGAACACAGCAGTTTCCAAACCAGGATGTAATGTTCTGTGTCAGGATACTTTCCACAGCGCCAGAGTAGAAAGTCTTTAGAATCCCTGAAGAGACCCCAAACTTCTTAAGCTGTCTGAGATGGTAGAGTCTCCGCTTTGCCCTTTTGGTCTGAACTTGGATGTGTTCAAACCATGTCAGGTCCTTGGAGATGTGAACCCCCAGCTATTTAAAACTGTTCACCCTTTCTACTGGAGTCCCGTTAATGATGAGGGGCTTATAGTCCCACGTCTGTCTCCTGCTGAAGTCCACCACCAGCTCCTTGGTTTTGCTGACGTTGAGCTGGAGGCAGTTTTCCTGACACCACAATGTCAGGTCCACAATGTCATCCATGTAGGCCGTCTCATCATTGTTCGCGATGAAGCCCAGTACCACCGTGTCATCTGCATCTACTCTTCATTTAGAAACACAAGTAAGACATTGTGTTAGTGAATCAAGAGAATCGGGGTCATCAGGTGCTATTGATAAATACAGCTGTGTGTCATCAGCATAGCTGTGGTAGCTCACTTTGTGCCCCAAGATAATCTGACCTAATGGAAGCATGTAGATTGAGAAGAGCAGCGGACCCAGGATAGAGCCTTGTGGAACACCATATAGAATATCATGTGTCGTTGAGTTGTAATTACCACAACTAACAAAGAATTTTCTCCCTGCCAGGTAGGATTCAAACCAATTTAAGACCCTGCCAGAGAGGCCCACCCACTGACTAAGGCGATTTCTAAGAATGTTGTGATCAATGGAGTCTCCGCTTTGCCCTTTTGGTCTGAACTTGGATGTGTTCAGACCATGTCAGGTCCTCGGAGATGTGAACCCCCAGCTATTTAAAACTGTTCACCCTTTCTACTGGAGTCCCGTTAATGATGAGGGGCTTATAGTCCTATGGCTGTCTCCTGCTGAAGTCCACCACCAGCTCCTTGATTTTGCTGACGTTGAGCTGGAGGCAGTTTTTCTGACACCACAATGTCAGGTCCGCAACTTCATCCATGTAGGCCGTCTCATTGTTGTTCACGATGAAGCCCAGTACCACCGTGTCATCTGCAAACTTCACGATAGTGTTGGAGGAATACGTGGCCGTGCAGTCATGGGTGTAGAGGGAGTACAGCAGGGGGCTAAGAACACACCCTTGTGGAGCTCCTGTGTTGATGGTGATGATGTTGGAAGCTCAGTTACCAACCCTCACTGCCTGTGTTCTGCCTGTGAGGAAGTCCGGCACCCACACTCACAAGCGGTCATTGAGTCCTAAGTCCTTCAGTTTCGCCAACAGTCTACAGGGTATTATTGTATTGAATGCTGAACTATAGTCAATGAACAACAATCTCACATAGTTCCCCTGTTTCTTGTCCACATGGCTGAGGGTGGTGTGCAGTACGTGGGAAATGGCATCCTCCGTCGGTCTGTTAGGATGGTAGGCAAACTAGAGTGGATCAACGGTGCTTGGGATGGAGGATGAGATGATGTCTTTTAGTAGCCTCTCGAACACCTTCATGACTGAAAGACATCATCTCATCCTCCAACCCACTCCAGTTCGCCTAGGAGATGATTTCAGTCCCAAGGAGCACAGTAAACGCTTTTAGGACTGACATTTTCTTTTTTTCTTTCCTAATATCTTAGGGCTGACACACAAAGCAGTAGTTTCATTCATCAGTCAAGAACACATATTTATTTAAAACAAATGTCACTACAGTGTATGTCGTATGAGCCTCTGTAGCTGCATTTGTCCCAAATTACCAAAGTTCTGCAGCTTTTAGTTTGCTCCATAGGGCCATTGAGGCAATAGTGTGATGTGTGGTTTAATAATTCCATAATCCAAAATATCTTTGTTTTAACAACAACAACATTTATTTATTTATATAACACATTTTCATACAAATAATGTAGCTCAAATTGCTTTACATGATGAAGAAAAAAAGACAACATAAGAATTAAAATAAGAGAACACTAATTAACATAGCATAAGAGTAAGAACGATGGCCAGGGGGGACAGAAAAAACAAAAAAACTCCAGACGGCTGGAGAGAAAAAATAAAATCTGCAGGGGTACCAGGCCACGTGACCACCCAGCCTAACATAAATGAAACAGTCCTCTTTGTATTTAGGGTTTCCACTGGAAGGACTTGATGATGATGGTCATGCAGACTTCTGGCTTTTAATCCATCAATGTAGGAACATCACAGTGCTTTGATTAGGTGGTGGGGGCACAGGTCACCACCACAGAAAACCGGGAAAAAGAAACAGAAGAGAGAGTAGGGGTTAGTACGGATTTTAGAGCCACCATGAATAGTTATGATAATTAATTGAATGTACAGAGTATCAGGATTAAACTAAAATGAAGTTATGAGAAGGCCATGTTAAAGTAATGTGTTGTCAGCAGTTTTTTAAAGTGCTCCACTGTATCAGCCTGGCGAATTCCTACTGGCAGGCTATTCCAGATTTTAGGTGCATAACAGCAGAAGGCCGCCTCACCACTTCTTTTAAGTTTTGCTCTTGGAATTCTAAGGAGACACTCATTTGAAGATCTAAGGTTACGATTTGGAATATAAGATGTTAGACATTCCGATATATAAGATGGGGCGAGATTATTTAAGGCTTTATAAACCATAAGCAGTATTTTAAAGTCAATTCTGAATGACACAAGTAACCAGTGTAGTGACATCAAAACTGGTGTAATGTGCTCTAATTTTCTTTTCCTAATTAGGATTCTAGCAGCTGCATTCTGCACTCGTTGCAATCGATTGATGTCTTTTTTGGGTAGTCCTGAGAGGAGTGCGTTACAGTAATCTAGTCGACTAAAAACAAACACGTGAACTAATTTCTCAGCATCTTATGATATAAGGGTCTAATTTTTGCTATATTTCTTAAGTGAAAAAATGCTGTCCTAGTGATCTGATTAATACGCGATTTAAAATTCAGGTTACAGTCAACAGTTACCCCTAAATGCTTTACCTCCGTTTTGACTTTTAATCCTAATGCATCGTTTATTTCCAATAGCCTCATTATATCCATTATTGCCAATCACTGAAATTTCTGTTTTCTCTTTATTTAGATTGAGAAAATTGCTATTTATCCATTTAGAAACACAAGTAAGACAATGTGTTAGTGAATCAAGAGAATCAGGGTCATCAGGTGCAATTGATAAATACAGCTGTGTGTCATCAGCATAGCTGTGGTAGCTCACGTTAGGCCTTGAGATAATCCGACCTAACGGAAGCATGGAGATCAAAAAGAGCAGCGGACCCAGGATAGAGCCTTGTGGAACACCATATAGAATATCAGGTGTCTTTGAGTTGTAATTACCACAACTAACAAAGAATTTTCTCCCTGCCAGGTATTATTCAAACCAATTTAAGACGCTGCCAGAGAGGCCCACCCATTGACTAAGGCGATTTCTAAGAATGTTGTGATCAATGGTGTCAAATGCGGCACTCAGATCTAAGAGGATGAGAACAGATAAATGGCCTCTGTCTGCATTTACCCGCAAGTCATTTACTACTTTAACGAGTGCAGTTTCTGTGCTGTGATTTGTTCTAAAACCTGACTGAAATTTATCAAGAATAGCAGGTTTATTGAGGTGCTCATTTAACTGTGTAATGACTGCCTTCTCTAGAATTTTACTCAAGAAAGGCAGGTTAGAGATGGGTCTAAAATTTTTAAAAGCAGAGGGGTTGAGATTATTTTTCTTGAACAGGGGTTTAACTACAGCAGTCTTAAGACAGTCTAGGAAGACCCCCGTATCTAATGACTAGTTTACTATGTCAAGAATACTTTCAATTAGCACGCCCGATACTTCTTTGAAAAAACTTGTTGGTATTGGGTCAAGGAGGCAGGTGGAGTGTTTCATTTGAGAAATTATTTTATGTAAATCAGGTAAATCTATCCTGGTGAAGGAATTTAATTTGTTTATTATGAAGTACTGGGGCTTAAGAGGATCCACTGTGTTGGGGAGATATACTATGTTATTTCTAATATCATTAATTTTTTGATTGACAAAAAACAGTTGTTTTAGTCAAATTCAAAACAAACAGATCACACAAAAATAGAGAAGAAAATTTATATGACAAAGAAAAGTTCTTGTTCTCAGAAAGGCTTATTTATCTTTTGTTTTTAATGCCTCTCTAAGTTTGGTCGTACAGTCATTTCATGGTTGTCATGGAGATGTGGGCGTGTCACTGGCAGTTTGACCTGTTAAGGCAAGGCCGGCCAGTGGTTCCTGGGGAAGGGAGAGGGAGCACCTGACTTGGCGAGCCAATCAGACTGTAAGGGGAGGAGTCAACCATTTGTAAATCTGTGTTGGGGAGAAGAGAGCACAGAGCCAAAAGAGAAGCAGACGCCACCAAAACGACAAGTGGACAATCTACTCAACTCGTGGAAAAAAAGTCTGGTGAACCCCTGTTCATTTCTCTTAAAAGAATCATGTTTGTTTTAATATGAATGAGGTGAAGTCATTCGGGAGAGCATAAGGGACTGGGAAACATTACATATCCTGAACAGGAGGTACAGCACCTTCACCATCACAGACTGTAAATAGTCATGTTTAACGGTAAATATTTAAAGGACTCTGGTTGCATTTGTTAGTTTTTCACATTTGTGTATTAGTGGCGTATGTTGTTAATTTTTTCGTTTCGTGATTCATGTGGGGTGGGTGGAAGCGCTGCAGCACGGTATTATGTACACAGGGGTTTGTTGTTGTGTCCAATGCCTCAATTCTTTTATAACTTAAATTTACTTTTGTTGGTGTGCTTCTGTACTTGTGGTAGTCTTAACTAGGAAAAGAAAATCCGGACACATCTCTCCAGTTTTGATGTCACTACATTGGTTAAGTCATTTAGAATTGACTTTAAAATACTGCTTATAGTTTACAAAGCCTTAAATAATCTTGCTCCATTTTATATCTCTGAATGTCTGTGCACAAATGTGGGTCCCCTTGTCATTTCGCTGATTTGAATGCCTGTCACTGCTCAATGCTGATTGGTTGATGAGCTCGTTAAGCCTTGAATTTCATAGCCCGCTGTGTCCCATCATGAGATATAAAGATATTTAAGGTGGTCAATTGCAAGTTGTGCTTCCTTCCCTTTGACTCTCCTCTGAAGAGGGACAGCATGGGATCCTCAAAGCAACTCTCCAAAGATCTGAAAACAAAGATTGTTGAGTCTCCTGGTTTAGGCGAAGTCTACACAAAGCCATCTCAGAGGTTTAAACTGTCAGTTTCTGTAACTGTAAGGAATGGAATCAGGAAATGGAAGGCCACAGGCACAGTTGCTGTTAAACCCAGCAGGTCTGGCAGGCCAAGAAAAATACAGGAGCGGCATATGAGCAGGATTGTGAGAATGGTGACAGACAACCCACAGATCACCTCCAAAGACCTGCAAGAACATCTTGCTGCAGATGGTGTATCTGTACATCGTTCTACAATTCAGCGCAATTTGCACAAAGAACATCTGTATGGCAGGGTGATGAAAACGAAGCCCTTTCTGCACTCACGCCACAAACAGAGTCGCTTGTTGTATGCCAATGCTCATTTAGACAAGCCAGATTCATGGTGGAACAAAGTGCTTTGGACTGATGAGACACAAATGAAGTTATTTGGTCAGAACAAAAAGCGCTTTGCATGGCGGAAGAAGAACAACGCATTCCAAGATAAACCCCTGCTACCTCCTGTCAAATTTGGTGGAGGTTCCATCATGCTGTGGGGCTGTGTGGCTAGTTCAGGGACTGGGGCCCTTGTTAAAGTCGAGGGTCAGATGAAGTCAACCCAATATCAACAAATTCTTCAGGATAATGTTCAATCATCAGTCACAAAGTTGAAGTTACGCAGGAGTTGGATATTCCAACAAGACAATGACCCAAAACACAGTTGGAAATCTACAAAGGCATTCATGCAGAGGGAGAAGTACAATGTTCTGGAATGGCCGTCACAGTCCCCTGACTTGAAGATCATCGACAATCTATGGGATGATTTGAAGCAGGCTGGCCATCAAACTGAACTGAACTGGAGAGATTTGGTATGAAGAATGGTCAGAAATACCTCCATCCAGAATCAGACACTCATCAAAGGCTATAGGAGGACAGCGTCTAGAGGCTGTTAGATTAGCAAAAGGAGGCTCCACTAAGTATTGATGTCATATCTCTGTTGGGGTGCCCACATTTATGCACCTGTCTAATTTTATTATGATGCATATTGCATATTTTCTGTTAATCCAATAAACTTAATGTCACTACTGAAATACTACTGTCTCCATAAGGCATGTCAGATATTAAAAGGAAGTTCAGCCAATGAGAAGCAAACATCCAAAGAATTAAGAGGGGGTCCCAAACTTTTTCATATGACTGTATTACACAGTCGAGATGTGCAAGATTGGCAGAGAAGAATCCCATGGCTGTAATCACAGCAAGGGGGTGGGGGGGTCCATAAAGCACTGACACAGAGGAGGTGATCCATTATTAATTCAAACTTTATTCATTTTTTTTTTTATCCAGCACACCCCCGTGACTCTGTGTTAGGATATAGCGGGTTGGATAATGGATGGATATTATTTTTCCAAACTGAGGCTATTACATCTTTAAATTGGATGTTATAAGTTGCATTGGATAAATAAAGCTAAAACAAAATATTTCTGTGTGTGTTTTCATTTGAAGCTAAAGCAACAAAATGTGATAATTTTCAAAGAGGCTGAATCTTTTCTATCTACTTGAAGTGCAAATAACGCTTGGCACAGCATTCTGCTGCCATCTACTGGATAACAACATCAACAACATTTCTTTCTATAGCACATTTTCATACAAATGATGGAGCTCGAAGTGATCTACAAGATGAAGAAAGACAAAATATAAAATAAAATTAGGAAATAATAATTAACATAGAATAAAAGTAAGGTCCAATGGCCAGGGAGGACAGAAAAATTAAAAAAAATTCCAGAGGGCTAGAGAAAAAAAAAATCAGCATGCAGGGTTCGAGGCCACGAGACCACCCAACCCATCCATCCATCCATTTTCCAACCCCTTGAATCCGAACACAGGGTCACGGGGGTCTGCTGGAGCCAATCTCAGCCAACACAGGGCACAAGGCAGGAACCAATCCCGGGCAGGGTGCCAACCCACCGCAGGACACACACACACAAATACACCCAGCACACACTAGGGCCAATTTAGAATCGCCAATCCACCTAACCAGCATGTCTTTGGACTGTGGGAGGAAACCGGAGCGCCCGGAGGAAACCCACGCAGACACGGGGAGAACATGCAAACTCCACGCAGGGAGGACCCGGGAGGCGAACCCAAGTCCCCAGGTCTCCCAACTGCGAGGCAGCAGCGCTACCCACTGTGCCACCGTGCCACCCAACCACCCAACCCTCCTAACGTTAATGATCTCAATCAGTCCTCATGGTTTTTAAGCTTCACATGGAAGAATTAGATGATGATGATGGTCATATGGCCTTCAATCCATCAATGTAGCGACTGCACGGTGCCCTGATCGGGTGTTGGGGGCGCAGATCACCACCACAGAAAACCGGAAAAAGAACAGCAGAAAAAGTAGGAGTTAAACGTATGGATTATGGGGCCATGATAAAAAAAAAAGGTAATTAAATGCATATACAGGGTGGCGCATGAAAAACCGAACCATCTCCAACTCCAACGTCGACGTATGTTTCTTAGCCCGTACACAAAACAAAAGATATGCAATACAAAAATCTGTAGTTACTGGTTAGAGGAGGTGCTGGAAATGATTTCCTTGTGTGTCAATACACTTTTCTGCACACCGCACAATCCTGTCATGGCTCAGCCACTTCAATTTTTCCAATTTCACTCCGAATATTGCCCTTCAGTTCCCCTAATGTCTTTGGATTATTGACATACACTTTCCCCTTCAGATTACCCCACAGGTAAAAGTCGCAAGTGGATAGGTTTGGTAATCTTGGTAGTCACAAATCTTGGCTGACAGTTCGTTCCTCTGTGAAGACGTTGTGAATTTGAGAATGTGACTCACAAGAAGTGTGACATGTCGCTCCATCCATGTCACAACTGCACCTGCCTGTATAATAACGCGAGCCAGCCGGTCGGAGAAGGTTTGGTTTTTCATGCACCACCCTTTACAATAATATCATGCTGCAAAAAAGAAAACAAATGATGAATATCTCTATGAGTTCTTCCCCTCCATGGTAACTCATTAATATTCAGTAGTGGGGCGGGGCCTTCGACTAAAACATACAATGGCATGTAAACAGGAAGCCGCAAAGAAAGTTTTAGGACAGATTGAAACTGAACCGTTAGTTGAATCCAGTGACAGTGGCGGCACCACAGCAGGTCCAGCAAGGTTCTAGGACCCTGTAAAAATTCTAGGGACCTATTAAAGGATCTGGTTAAAAAAATTTGGTGACTAAGTAAAAAATTTGATTAGATTTTTTACTGTTCTTTCACTGTCATAGTATCACTTTCTATATTTAGAACAAAAAAACGGTAAACAATGCACCGCATGTACGTTATCAACTCCTACGAACTGCAGCTCCTTACTCGATCACTCAGTAGCCCGGCAATAGCCAAGTGGTTGAATGGGCGCTGTACGTGAACTGCTATGCATGCCGTCTAAATTGACTTTTTGTGAACGTGTGCAAGTCAGTGAAAGAAGCAGGTGACTTTTTTGCCGCGTTGCAGCGATTGTATGCATTTGTCAGTGGATCGTATGTTCATGTAAAATCAACTGTCAGACACACGTTGGGCTTCACAAATGTTTGCATGTGAGGCTGTCTGGAATCATTTTGGTTGTTTTGCTAAAACTGCCAAACACAATACAAGAAGAAACCAACTGTGATCACGCATGTCGGGCTAAAGCGTTGATCTGTCTCATTGACTTTAATTTTGTTTTCAATCTAACGAGTCTTCAGAGAAGTCCTGAAACTTATGAAGAATGTGTCTGGTCAGCTGCAAAACAGAACGCTTCTAATTAGTCGTGGAATGCGATTTAGTTCAAACGCACGTGCAAGCTTTCAATCCTATGAGAAATCAACTCCACAATAGGAAAGCACATTTGTGACAATAATGATGCGCCCATAGAATTGCCGTCAGCGGAAAGACGAAGAAAAGTGCCAAAGCGTATTGCTGAATCCGTTGTTACTGCGCCGATTGGTGTCAGTGACGGCAGAACTAGTGGTGAAGAACTGTAAATAGTGTGAGCCGTTTACATATGTATTACTAAATCTTTTTAGTTAGCCAATAAAAGGTGTCATTTTGCTTGGCATTTCTCTACATTCATAATGGCTAACACGGTACAACACCCTAGTACTACGTATGTATTACCAAATTCTCGATAAAACATTATGTGAATTAGAGCATCGCTTTTCATCTAGCGATGTTTGTGTGATCTCAGCAAAAGATTCTTTCGTACCTAGCAGTGGAAAGTTGAGAATTTGACTCCTCTGGCAGAGCAGATACAAGACAAACACCACCGATTTAGACATTGAAATAAAGCAACTGCAGCGTTTAATTGCGAGAAAGAAGGAAAGTTGTGAATTTGTAGCCACTGCTTTGGTGGATATGTTGCAATTCATTGAAAAATATGAAGATGCTTTCTACGAAACAAATCGCGCGTACAATACCAGTGACATCTTCTGAGGCAGAGAGATCATTCAGAAAACTTACATTGATCAAAACACATCTGCGATCAACAATGACAGACGTGCAGTTGTCAAATAAGGCTGGTTCATTTCAACACCATCCAACCTCTGCTCCTCAGGGACAAGCTGACAGAGATGGGAGTAGATTCATACCTGGTGGCATGGATCGTGGACTATCTTACAGACAGACCTCAGTATGTGCATCTCGGGAACTGCAGGTATGACATTGTGGTCAGCAGCACTGGAGCGCCGCAGGGGACTGTACTTTCTCCGGTCCTGTTCAGCCTATATACATAGGACTTCCAATACAACTCAGAGTCTTGCCACGTGCAAAAGTTCACTGATGACACTGCTATCGTGGGCTGCATCAGGAGTGGGCAGGAGGAGAAGTATAGGGATCTAATCAAGGACTTTGTTAAATGGTGCGACTCAAACCATTGTGAGACTTTCCCGGACACCACCAGTCGGAGACCACATCTTTATAAAAGACACACGTTTATTAAACATTAAATTAACACAAATCCACACAGCACACAATGCACAAAGCAATAATCACCCCAAAATCAAGTCTTTCTCAGTCCTTGGCCGCCTTTCCTCTTCTCCTGGGAGCTTCGTCCTTCTCCCACTCCCGACTCTGGCTCACTGACTGTAAGGAGGCGGCCCCTTTTATTCCTGCCCGGATGTGCTCCAGGTGGCTGATGATGTCCATCCGGCAGCACTTCCTGGTGTGGCGGTGTGGTCCTTCAACATCTGCAATAAGATGCTGCAGATGTTCTATCAGATGGTTGCGGCGAGCGCCCTCTTCTACGCAGTGGTGTGCTGGGGAGGCAGCATAAAGAAGAGGGATGCCTCACGCCTGGACAAACTGGTGAGGAAGGCAGGCTCTATTGTTGGCATGGAGCTGGACAGTTTGACATCTGTGGCAGAGCGACGGGCGCTGAGCAGGCTCCTGTCAATCATGGAGAATCCACTAAACAGGATCATCTCCAGACAGAGGAGCAGCTTCAACGACAGACTGCTGTCACCGTCCTTCTCCACTGACAGACTGAGGAGATCATTCATCCATCACACTATGAGACTCTCCAATTCCACCGGGGGGGTAAACGTTAACATTATACACAGTTATTGTCTCTCTGTATACCTGCATTGTTATCAATCTTTAATTTAATATTGTTATTATTAGTATGCTGCTGCTGGAGTATGGGAATTAATAAAGTATCTATCTATCTATCTATCTATCTATCTATCTATCTATCTATCTATCTATCTATCTGTCTGTCTGTCTGTCTGTCTGTCTGTCTGTCTGTCTGTCTGTCTGTCTGTCTGTCTACCTAAATATTGCAGTAATATCTATGCATGCTGAGAGGGCCAAGACATTAGATTTGGACCATGTGATTGACAGATTCATTGAAATCTTTCCTTTTTGATGCATTATGCTAAAATGAACACACACTTGCAGACTATTGGACTAGTATGAAAAGTCAAGAATTTGTTGAATTTGTTAACTTGCTGTACTGGTCTGCTGAAATAGCAAACCATACACTATGCATACTGTTTCGGTTTTGCCATTTATTACTTTGTTCTATGTTTGCTTCATTGCTTGGGACCTGCTAAATATTTTGGGACCTCTTGGTCTGAAGTGGGTGGCACGGTGGCGCAGTGGTAGTGCTGCTGCCTCGCAGTTAGGAGACCCAGGATCGCTTCCCGGGTCCTCCCTGCGTGGAGTTTGCATGTTGGCCTTGGTGTGTGGGAGTGTTTGTTTGTGTGTGTCCTGCGGTGGGTTGGCACCCTGCCTGGGATTGGTTCCTGCCTTGTGCCCTGTGTTGGCTGGGATTGGCTCCAGCAGACCCCCGTGACCCTGTGTTCGGATTCAGCGGGTTGGAAAATGGATGGATGGATGGTCTGAAGTGACTGGCACCGCCACTGATAATGAAGACGAGATGAATTGGCCATCAGACATTGATACGGATAGAAACACTGATGCATGCAGCACAGTCACATGAAGTATTATTTATGCTAACCATGTGGATACTTAAGCCTTAAGCCTTGTCTGGCCAGATGTGATGTTGATTCAAAACCCACACCACCTACAAACTTACAAGAAGATGGGACCGCAGTCAGCACAGACCCCTACTGAAGAGCCGAACGATGACAGCTCTGCTATCCAGCTGTTTTTGTATGTATAAAGATCCTACTGCAATGCACATTAGGAGCCAAAGCTACGTTATAAAGTAGGGGTCACCATGGCGCCCTCCGTGGCAGACGTGTTTGCTCGCTCCACTCCTGTGAGATATTGATGTAATCAGTCAGGAGGTAGAGGTCGCTGTGAGGAAAGGGGTGGAAGAAGAAAGGAAGAGGAAAGAGGAGGAGTGAATAAAGTTGAGGAAGAACTGACTAGATTGCGTGGTCCATTTATTTCAGTAATATATAACAACTCCATGCTGTTTTTTGGTTTGTTTTGTGTTTTTGTTTTTCACCTTCACTAAATCGCACAAATGCTTTGCACTGCTATCTTATAGCAGGCGGCCATTGCTGGACATTGCTAACTCACACAGTCCTCTGGAATTTATCGTTTTTATACCATCTGAGCTACCATTGTTCGCTCTTGCAGCCCACACCACAACCACACACAGGAAGACCTCGTGACACCAAGCTGACCCCAGGAGAGTGCTCCGGAAGACGGCGACGCAAGTGAGACAAGAGGGGAGGGCTCCACGTTAGGCTGAAAGCCGACCACCGCTACCCAGCCTCTTGCTAGCTCTTTGAGGGCTGAATATTTTTTTTCCATAAAACATAGTTTCTGAAAAGCAATGGTTTCACACAGAAATCAACATAAAACATCTGTTGCTGCATGCTGTGGCTGCCAGTTTGCCAAGAATGTGCGGCAGGCTGTCTTTATGTGGCTGGGACAAAGTCGCAGTGCATTGCATTCTGGTTTCTACCTCTTGTTGTTAAGTGGCTGTCCTCCTTGGCGAACAATGTCAGTACAACGATTAGCTGGGGACCAATCAGCTGAAGCTGGAACCTCACATTCGTTTTCAATCACTTGTATCAAAATCGGAGTCCGACAAGTCATAGTCCAGTTCAGTGATAATAGGAAAAACGTCGTCCACGGAGTATTTTGCTTTACGCATTCGCTTTGATCTCTCGCCAGATGTCAGTGCCATTTTTGCCGTTGTTTGCACCTTGCTACTCACACGAGCGCAAATCTCAGGCATACCAATGAATCTAACTTTCCTTCTAGCAAAGAGAATCCAACTAAAACATAACGGTTGGTTTGGTCACAGTTTACAGTCGATTACCATCGTCAACTCCTCCTTTTGACAAAAGTCGACATTAGCCCTGGAAGAGCTCTAGCCAACGGGCGTTCTCTGGAAAACAAACTGGATGAGCTAAGAGCCGGGATTACAGCGCAGTGGGAAATAAAAGAGTGCTGTGCTCTAATTTTCACCAAGATCTGAGTCCCAGAATGCGCCGTTCAGCTACAGACTCACTCCGTGCACTGAGGAGACCGCACCGCAGCTAAAGGGGTGTGTGTGTGTGTGTGTGTGTGTGTTTATTAACAACTCGTGGTGTGGAGATGTATGGACTGTTTCTAAGCACTGCTCACAAGATGGATAGTTTTTACTGCTGAAATGCCGACCTTATTATCTACCGAGGGAATTCACTGCTGTGTTTTTGGCCGCTGTTTACATCCCTCCACGGCAGCGCTCAGCGAACTCCATGACGTCATCAGCGCCTTAGAGACGGCTAATCTCGATGTTGTTTTTATTGCAGCTGGCACCTTTACTCAGTGCAATTTATGGACTGTACTCCCTAAATGCCACCAACACGTGAACATTCCCACCCATGGGAAGAACACACTGGATCATACGTGGTGCATACAGGACTGCACCCTGCCCCTACTACGGACAATCGGACCACATCTCTCTGTTCCTGTACCCGACCTACAAACAAACCCTGTCATTAAGCAAGTTAAACTCTGGACCCCAGCGACTGAGAGCACCCTGTAGGACTGTTTTGCTCAGACAGACTGGGATGTGTTTAGGGCTGCAGCCACTCTGGAGAACAGGACTATGCTGAGTACGTCACTGGGTACATTAGAACCTGTATTGACAACATCGTGCCCGCAATACCAGTCAGGAGGTTCTCCAACCACAAGCCCACAGTCAGGTACGCTCTCTTGCATTTAGATCAGGCACTGACACGGAGTATAATTGTGAATTTCCCATTGGGATTAATAAAGTATCTATCTATCTATCTATCTATCTATCTATCTATCTATCTATCTATCTATCTATCTATCTATCTATCTATCTATCTATCTATCTATCTATCTATCTATCTATCTATCTATCTCTATCTATAATGCCGTGAAGCCCGGACTAAGAAAAGACATTACAGAAGCCAAGAGGCACTACAGAGAGAAGCTGGAGGGCTTCTATTCTACTGCTGACTCTGGACATATGTGCACTGTAAAAAAATAACACGTTAAAAGTACTTAAAAAAATAAGGCAACAACTTACAAGCAATATTTTTGAGTAGATTTAATATACTGCACTATTGAGTAAACTTCATTTATTAATTTACTCAAATTTACCTAAAATAAATGAGTTTGATTAAATATAAGTTGTGGCAAAAATGGTTCATTTTACTCTGATTTTCATTTGAATTACAGTACTCAAAAAAAAAAATGAGTAATAATGCAACGCTGGACAGTAATGACTGTATAATAAACACATGCTAAAATTCCATATATCTTTATTTATTTGAACATACACAGATAGTCACAACAACGGAGTTATATTTTCAAAGGAAAACTAAATCAAATGTCGGAGGATAATTTTTACTGAATTACTGACATTCAAATGTCAATGAAAATTTTCTTTTCTTTTTTTAAACTTTCTTCAAAAAGTACAGTCGACCCTTGATATACGACCGGCCTGACATGCGAACAACTTGATTTACGACCAAAATTTTTGTTTTGATTTACGACCAACATCTTGCGTTACGACCCGAATGCGTCGTGTGTTATTGAGTATAGTGGAGGTGGAGGTGCTTTGTGCACAGTATTATTATAATAAATTCATCATTTGGACTTTTATCTGGTGTCAGTACGTGTTGTCCTAGGGTTCAAGGGGACGATAGCGCCCCCTATCTGTCACAATATATATACAGTCGACCCTTGATATACGACCAGCCTGACATGCGAACAACTTGATTTACGACCAAAATTTTTGTTTTGATTTACCACCAACGTCTTGCGTTACGACCCGAATGCGGTCACGTGTATCCGCTTGTGCAATTGTAAACAAACAGCCGAGAGTGTTTGTAAGCGTCAGTCGGAGCCCAGATACATGTGTTTGTGGACGTAATTTCGGTCAGTGCAGTGATTTATATAATTTATTTCAATAATTGCTAAGGAAGGAAGCAAAGGTAACGAAGGTAAAGGAAGCGATCACAATCGAAACGAAGAAGGAAATTGTGCGGAAGTATGAGAGTGGTGTTCGTGTGACCGATCTCGCTAATATGTACAGCATGTCGAAATCCACCATCTCGACAATTTTACAAAGAAAAGATTTGTATAAGGAGGCTCCTTCCAAACAATAATCACCTTCCATTTCATTCTCCTCCTCCTCCTCCTCCCTTCCTGCAGCCAAAAGATGTCAAATTAAATGGTGAGTACAGTATGAAATTGTTGTTTCTGGTAGGCTAGGCACTTTTTATAACTTTTTGGTTAGTACATTAGAAAAATTATTGGTGTTTTGGTAAATTATGCACATTATACAACCCTTTTTTATTATGAAAAGTTTAAGTAAGTGTTGCTGTGGGAGGTTTGGAACGCGTTATGGGTATTTCCATTATTTCTTATGGGAAAAATAGTCTTGACTTACAACCAACTTGAGTTACAACCAGCCCTCGTGAACGAATTGAGTTCTTACGTCAAGGGTCCACAGTATATCTCAATCAAATAATGTCCCAGGAATAAGTGGCAAACGGGAAGGAAACACAGAGAGTGAAATACTGAGGCAGTTGGCGCTCTTCAAACACTTCCTGTATTTACGCCAACATATCCGCTTAAATGAATGGCCGCCTTTTCCACTACTTCTCAGTATGCGATAGCGAAAATCCTGAAATAAAATAGGACGTAGGAAATCAAACATCGCTAAATAAATCACAGTGTTGAAAATTAACCAGAAAATACATTACCTATGTAGAACACTAATTAAATAAGAGGTCAAATAATACCGTGATGGCTAGGCAAATGTCTTTTTATGTTGTTTACAGGTCGTAGTTTAGGACAAACACCATAGCGTTCTCAAACTTATCTCAAAGTGTCATTTTCTGCGTAACATAAAAGTTTTAAGCGATAAAAAAAAAAAACGAACATACGTAACTATCCGAGAAATGTGTTTGCTTTTTAAAGCAAGCCAACGAGGTAGGTTGTTAGAAAGATGCTACCTTGCCTGCCATGTTTCCCACATGAAGGGAGAGGTTTCGTGAAAACAACAAATGCTTAGGTCTGTAACTATACGAAATGAAATACTAGTTATTCATTACGGAATTAATAAGCTTTATACTTACACATTCGTAGTAAAATAGCTCTTATTATGGATAAGCGATTCTGTTTTTATACTTTGTGCTGCCTCTGTTACTTATTATCTATCTGCTACTTATTATTTACTAGACAAAGAGCCCGTTTCGACAACGTAAGATGAAACGGGCACGAGTGGAATAGTAATAATATATAATAAGTATAAGCACCACAAACCTGATATAGGTGTATTGAATGAATGCGTAATTAGGCCTGGAGCTGTAGTCGAAATTGCCTTTCAGGCCTCTAGAGCTTTAATCGAAGTTGCCTTCCTCTTTGAATTTTTGCGGCCATAAATCCGCCGCCTCCCGCGATGTTGGGGTTGGATGTCGGTCGAAGTCGCCTTTCTCTTTGAATTTTCGCGGCCGTAAATCCGCCGCCTCCCGCGATGTTGGGGTTGGATGTCGGTCGAAGTCGCCTTTCTCTTTGAATTTTCGCGGCTGTAAATCCGCCGCCTGCTGCGATGTCGGTCTCGTAAGGATTTTCGGGCAGCTGCGCAGAAGTCGACTGTGCATTCGGCTTCAGACAGACGTGAGTGAGTGAGTGAGGAGACTGGTGAATTATGTATTAAGATGTTTATCTTTAATAAGCTTTATACTTACACATTCGTAGTAAAATAGCTCTTATTATGGATAGGCGTTACAGCCGAATGCGTTGTTGTAAATTTAACTTCACTTAAATGTGTTCAATTCACAGTATAGCTTTTTTACTTAGAATAATTTATAAAAAATGTTTACATTTTAAGAAAAATAATAAGTTAAAATTATTCTTATTTTTTTTATTGAATTAGAATTAAATAATCAATAAAAAAGGTAAAACCTATTTTTATTAATTAAAGTAATGATTATTTTGCGTTTAGTTAGCTATTTTTTATTATTATTTTTCACACATGTAAGATTTATTTTGTACAGTGTGGCAGGGCCTACAGCACATCACAGACTACAGGACCACCACCAGCACAACCAGCTCCACAGACAGTCTGCCGGATGATCTCAACACTTTCTACACCCGCTTTGAGACATCCAGCAACAGCACAGAGGCGCACACACACACACACACACACACACAGACACCCAACCCCACTCCCCGTCCCCAATGGTTTCTTCAGGTCAGGTACACAAGGCAGCTGGACCAAACAACATCCCTGGGCGGGCATTCAAAGCATGTGCCAATGAGGTGGCTGATGTTCTCTGCTCCATCTTCAACCTTTCCCTCAGTCAGTGCATCGTTCCGTCCTGCTTTAAGACTACGATCATCATCCCCCTTGCTAAAAAAAAAGCCCACCCATCTGCCTGAATGATTACAGGCCGGTAGCACTCACTCCAATCATCATGAAGTGTTTTGAGAGAGTGGTGCTGGCCCACATTCAGAGCAGCATACCGGACACTCTGGACCCCTTGCAGTATGCCTACCGGCCCAACAGGTCCACCTCAGATGCCATCGCAGCCACACTACATTATTCCCTCTGCCATTTGGAGAACAAAGACTCCTACATCAGGATGCTCTTTGTTGACTACATCTCCGCCTTTAACACGGTTATCCCCCATAAACTCACCCGTAAACTGTCTGCGCTTAGCCTGCACCCCAACCTCTGTGACTGGCTCCTAGACTTTCTGACAGGTAATAGGAATTCAGCCACCATGATCACAAACACAGGCACCCCACAGGGATGCGTCCTCAGCCCCATCCTCTACACCCTGTTCACCCACGACTGTGTTGCCTCCCACAAAGATAACATCATCCTAATGTTCGCAGACGACACCGCAGTGATAGGACGCATCATTGGAGGGGACGAGGTAGCCTACAAGAGGAAGGTGTCCAGTCTGGTGTCATGGTGTGAGGACAACAACCTCACCATCAACACAGACAAGGCGAAGGAGATGATAGTGGACAAGAGGAAGGAGAGGAGACCTCACTGGCCACTGTTCATCCAAGAGCTTGAAGTGGAGAGGGTGAGCAGCAGTAAATACCTGGACGTCTACATCAGTGAGGACCTCACTTGGACACTTAACGCCACACAGCTGGTCAAGAGGGCCCAGCAGCGTCTATACTTTCTGAGGAGGCTGAGGAAGTTTGGTATGTCGACTAAGATCCTCGGCAACTTTTACAGCTGCATTGTTGAGAGCATCTTGACCAGCTGCATCACCGTGTGGTACGGCAACACTATTGCTATGGACCGCAAGCACCTGCAGAGAGTGGTGAAGACTGCTGAGAAGATCACCAGGACCCCACTGCCCTCTCTGCAGAGCATCTGCAACTGCAGAGTCTGCAGGAGAACTGCCTCGACTCACCGCCAACACAAACTGTTCACACTTCTACCCTCAGGCAGGAGGTATAGACGTATGAAATGCAGGACTTCCAGGCTGAAGAACTCTTTCTTTCCCAAGGCCATTAGACTCCTAAATAACTGACTGGAGTTTATAACCGTGGAGCACCTCATTCTATCGACCTCACACAACTGTAACTGTATTTGACTTGTCCATCACACACCTACCTGCACATTACACTTTATAGTTCTGTTCTGTTTTTATACTTTATGCTGCCTCTGTTACTTATTATCTATCTGCTACTTATTATTTAGTTGGATTTGTCATTTGGTGTGGACAGCAAAGAAAGAATTTCATTGTACAGGGAAACGTGTTTCCTTACTGTGCACATGACAATAAACTTTGAACTTGAACCTTTATCCAATTGGTTCCATTTATCTTGTTTTCGCCTCTTGGTGAGGTGACTTGCATGGTGTCCGCAGTGGGATTTGAGCCGGCGACCTCTTGAAGTTTGAACTCCAAAGCCGTAACCACTACATCACTCTGCCTGCTATGTTAAACTGGCTTCCATTAGTGAATGTAGGGAGGACGATGGGTTATTGTTGGACTAAAACAACAACACAAACAATTCCTTTTTTTGTACAGCCCACAATCACACAAGGAATGCCGCAGTGGGCTTTAGCAGGGCCACTTCTATGACAATCTGCATGTTAGTACACACCAATCATGGTGTGGTGTTCAGTATTAGAAGTATCTGATGTCCTGACAGACATATTGGGAAAGTTAAAACTCTAATGCAAGTGTTTTGTTGTGGAAGGGTCCATTGGTGACATATCCTTGCCTTCAAATGTTCTACGTAGACTGAGCATCGGCAGAACTTTAATTCCTGCCCCATTAAGTTATCTGAAACAGGGAAACCAGAGGGAAGGGTTAGCAGGAGGATTCAACCAGCTCCATATCAGATGCAGGGAAACACCAAATGATGTCATTTTCAGGCTTGGACACTTTCACAAGTCAGCTTTGAATGTATCATGGCAGGTCTCTTAAGACTCATTTGGATGGGATTAGCTTTATACCCAGAGGTGGGGTGAAATAATTCCAACTGGAAGACGTTTGTAATTTTTAAGTCCTATTTGGACGAGGTTAGCTTTACACTAGGATGCGGGGTAAAGTCATTCTTCCCAGAGGACATCTGTAAATTTTAAGCCATATTAGGGTACAATTCACTTTACACTAGGCCAGCGTTTCTCAACCTGTAAGTATTTGCGACCCGAGTTTTCATAACAGTTTTAATCATGCCCCCCTAACATTTTTTTGAAACCCTAATAAAATTTATTCCTATAATTTTTGCTGCCAATACACCGCTACAAGTTTAAAATTTCCCTACTAATAGCGAAATTACACCACATATGGCAACATTCGCACCCCCTTTTTTGTTACTTCACCCCACAGTTTGAGAACCGCTGCACTAGGCAGTGGGGGTAAAGTTAGTGTGTGAAGTGGGCCGATGTAAACCAGTCCTCTGTCCCAGCATTTCTCCACTCGTTCCTTAGTTAATGTATGTGTACCGTCAGTTTGGACCACGTTAGCAACCCTTATTTATAACAAAAAGATGTCTGCTTACACCTCCAAGATAATGCCACCATTAAGGGTACCCTTTAGCTTTTCAATATGCACTGTCGTCACACTCAGCTAAAGGGCCTGAAAAATAGTAGTTCTATGCCAGACCAGGAGGTGGCGAGGTGCACTGACTTTCTCTCTCAATCCTCTGCAGATTTTCCATGGGAAATCCCCTATGGTTCTGGTGCCAATGATAACGCCACTTCTGGTGCCCAGGGGGTACTGGGCGGTCTCGTGGCCTGGAACCCCTGCAGATTTTATTTTTTTCTCCAGCCGTCTGGAGTTTTTTTTTGTTTTTTCTGTCCACCCTGGCCATCGGACCTTACTCCTTTTCTATGTTAACTAATGTTGTCTTATTTTAATTTCTTATTTTGTCTTTTATTTTTCATTTCTTCATTATGTAAAGCACTTTGAGCTACTTTCTGTATGAAAATGTGCTATATAAATAAATGTTGTTGTTGTTGTTGGTTCTGACGCCAACAATGACATCACATCCGGTCCCAATGACGTGAGTTCCAGTTCAGGCGCATATGATGACATCAATTCTGGTGCAGGTGACATCATTTCTGGTTCCGGTCACTGATGAGGTCACTTCCTGTCTCGGCCTTTAAAACCGATCTTTAATAGCTTTAGATCAGTTCTGTTTTGGACTCTGACCTGTGAACAACTCACAAAAAAATACCCATTTGCAACCAGGGCATAATATACAGGTCACCGCCCCCCCCCCAAACCTTTTTGATGTCTTGGGTTCGTTTCTATGACACTGTGTATAGCCACACACCTTCAGATCTCTGATGGGGATATCCTCCATTTCTCCACTTCAGTAATTCTTTCCGGAGGACTGCAGTAATTTGAGATCTAACTGAATCACTCGAGAGACTGAATTTTACTGACATGTTGATTTGCACTGGACTAGATTAGCTTATTTTTTATAAGAATTTTTTATTGAAGGTAAAAGGCTCCGTGATATTTTCTAAGATGTGAACACACAGTCTGTAAAATGCTACTGACATGAGCGATTCAGAAAGAGGCCGTCTGGCCACCATGACTTCCCATTTCCTGGTGTAAAAAAGTCCTGTTTAAATAGGACATTGCTAATCCAAAGAAAGGCGAGGGGAAGAGGTCTAATTTCAGATCCACATTTGATAGGAAGAAGAGAAAAAAAGGCACGATTGCAAGTGCATGATTGGTACAGAAGGTCCCCACCATTGAAAACAAAGCGAAACACCTGAAAAACAAATGACTTTCAATTTTTCTTTTGTCATTTTTTTTTAATGTAAATGCCAGAGAGTGGTAGGCAGGTGTACATTAACAATATGGTGACAATACGCACTCACCATGTGTTTTGATGACCACACAGAAAACAAACAGAAAAACGATAAACAAAACACACAAGCAGCACCCACCAAAGAACCATAAAAATCATATCAGCCAACAACTAAGAAAGGTACGTCAGTAAATAAAACAGTTTTCATTAACAACATCCTCATCGACTTATCAGTAATTATAGGAAAAACGTGACTGGCCTCAAAGAGAGGTCGAGATAATTCTCAGCTGCCTGCTTTATCTGCTTATTCCTCAGACTGTAAATGATGGGGTTCAGCAGCGGCGTCAGCAGGTAAACAAAAACTCCAAGGATGACGCGGACATCAGCCGAAATGTTGTCAGTCATAACAGCTGGAGGAATGTATAGTCAGCCTAAAGACAGAATAGTATACTGTACATCTGTCCTCTGTCGGCACAAAATGTTCTTTCCTTGTTTGGAAATGGATTATTTGCCGACGTGGGGACCTGAATGTGGAGAAACCAGTATATAAGGCTTGGACTGCTGCTAAGACACTGGAAGCCTATGGACGGAAGATTACGTTATCTGTCCCGAAAATCCATTCAGCCCAGTGACAAAAAATGACAAACTATACACAAAATGTTGTCATGGCTTCCTTTCGTCTGTTATGCTGCGTAAATCGTCATTAAAGAAAACTGTTTATATTTTTCTCTTATGTGATTTTTACTGCCATAACACTATGGGAGGGATATCACCTTTTACATTATATCTATATAGTTTCTGGTTACTTAAAATGCCGCAATTTAAAAGAACTTATTCCAATTAGGGAGCTTTTGCTTCTGAAAGGAAACAAGTGGCAAAAGAAAATGGTAACTGGGCTGCTGCAACAAAATTCAATGTCTCTGAGAAACTGGTGTGAGACTGGAGGAGCTAAGAAGAAAATCTATCTATTATATAGTGCCTTTCCCATCTATCTATCTATCTATCTATCTATCTATCTATCTATCTATCTATCTATCTATCTATCTATCTATCTATCTATCTATCTATTATATAGTGCCTTTCCCATCTATCTATCTATCTATTATATAGTGCCTTTCCCATCTATCTATCTATCTATCTATCTATCTATCTATCTATCTATCTATCTATCTATCTATCTATCTATCTATCTATCTATCTATCTATCTATCTATTATATAGTGCCTTTCCCTTCTATCTATCTATCTATCTATCTATCTATCTATCTATCTATCTATCTATCTATCTATCTATCTATTATATAGTGCCTTTCCTATCTATCTATCTATCTATCTATCTATCTATCTATCTATCTATCTATCTATCTATCTATCTATCTATCTATTATATAGTGCCTTTCCCATCTATCTATCTATCTATCTATCTATCTATCTATCTATCTATCTATCTATCTATCTATCTATCTATTATATAGTGCCTTTCCCTTCTATCTATCTATCTATCTATCTATCTATCTATCTATCTATCTATCTATCTATCTATCTATCTATCTATCTATCTATCTATCTATCTATTATATAGTGCCTTTCCTATCTATCTATCTATCTATCTATCTATCTATCTATCTATCTATCTATCTATCTATCTATCTATCTATCTATCTATTATATAGTGCCTTTCCTATCTATCTATCTATCTATCTATCTATCTATCTATCTATCTATCTATCTATCTATCTATCTATCTATCTGTCTGTCTATCTATCTATCTATCTATCTATCTATCTATCTATCTATCTATCTATCTATCTATCTATTATATAGTGCCTTTCCTATCTATCTATCTATCTATCTATCTATCTATCTATCTATCTATCTATCTATCTATCTATGTATCTATTATATAGTGCCTTTCCCTTCTATCTATCTATCTATCTATCTATCTATCTATCTATCTATCTATCTATCTATCTATCTATCTATCTATCTATCTATTATATAGTGCCTTTCCCATCTATCTATCTATCTATCTATCTATCTATCTATCTATCTATCTATCTATCTATCTATCTATCTATCTATTATATAGTGCCTTTCCCTTCTATCTATCTATCTATCTATCTATCTATCTATCTATCTATCTATCTATCTATCTATCTATCTATCTATTATATAGTGCCTTTCCTATCTATCTATCTATCTATCTATCTATCTATCTATCTATCTATTATATAGTGCCTTTCCCATCTATCTATCTATCTATCTATCTATCTATCTATCTATCTATCTATCTATCTATCTATCTATCTATCTATCTATCTATCTATTATATAGTGCCTTTCCCATCTATCTATCTATCTATCTATCTATCTATCTATCTATCTATCTATCTATCTATCTATCTTTCTATCTATTATATAGTGCCTTTCCCATCTATCTATCTATCTATCTATCTATCTATCTATCTATCTATCTATCTATCTATCTATCTATCTATCTATCTATCTATCTATTATATAGTGCCTTTCCCATCTATCTATCTATCTATCTATCTATCTATCTATCTATCTATCTATCTATTATATAGTGCCTTTCCCTTCTATCTATCTATCTATCTATCTATCTATCTATCTATCTATCTATCTATCTTTCCTTTCTGTCTGTTGAACCTCTGTCTGTCGATTACTCTGGTCTGGGGTGGGCGTGGTTGTTGGCGGTTTCGTTCGTGGCGGGTCTCTGTGAGTATTTTCTCGTTTTTTTTTTCTATCTTTTTATACTATCAATTTAATGTATACTGATTTTTTTTACTGATTTGCCATTTATTTAAAAGTCTATTGTTTATTGTTAGTGAGTGTTGTAATAGTTGGACGCGGCTGCGGCTTGCCGCCATGGCCGCGTCCTGAGCAAAGCCTCCAGGGCTTAACCCGCGACATTTTGAACACCTTTCCCGAAAACACGGCATTAAGGTGGTTGTGGACCCGATGGTCTCTGTTGAGCTGTGTGTTGTTGAGGTGGCGAAAAGAGTGGGTAGTAAAAATGTAAAGTCTGCCTCTCGCATGAATAAAACGGTTGTGGTCTTTTTAAACGATGAAGCTATGGTGCATACTCTGGTGCAGGAGGGCCTGGTAATAAACGGCTCGCTAGTCCCGGTGCTGCCTTTATCGACTCCTGCTAAAAGGGTTATTATTTCAAATGTTCCACCATTTTTGAAAAATGAAGCTTTATTAACTGAACTTCGTCGATATGGTGAAGTCCTATCGGACTTAGTTATGATTCCGCTTGGCTGCCGTTCTCCTGATTTGAAGCACGTCGTGTCTTTTAGGAGACAGGTGTACATGCTGCTACATAACTCGCGTGAGGAGCTTGATGTGGCCTTGAAATTTAAAGTAGAGGGTTATGAGTATATAGTTTTTATCACTACAGAACTAATGAAATGTTTTAAGTGTGGTCAGACGGGGCACAAAGCGAGTCTGTGTAAGCGAGGTGAGATGACCGTCAACCCGGATAAGCCGGGACCGTCTGTAATAACCGTAATAGCACTTCGGACAATGAAGAAAATGAGTTGGTGTTTAGTGATTCAGAAATGGAAGATCAAAGTTATGATTCTGATGAAGTGGCTGAAGATCAGGGTGTGATAACAACCGTACAAAGCGTCACTGTAGGCCCGGGACATGAAGCAAGGGAGCCGGAAGTGTCAAGCAGAGAGCCTGCGATGGAAAACTACCCGAGGACTGAAATAGTTACGGGCGCAGCGGCCGATGACGGCCAAATTAGTGAAAGTAGTGGGAATAAGAAGGCTGAAGTCAGCCATGAAGAGGAGGAGGTGGTGTCTACGGTTGTACCAGAGGTCGAATGTTATACAGATGACTCTGCAGCGCTTTTACAGAAGACACCCACTGAGAGTGTTGCCGCTGCAGAGACGGACCCAAGCGCTGCGCCTTCTCAAGGGGGGGCGGAGAAGAGCGATCTGACTGTGCAGTCATTGCCTGCTGAAGAAACACAAGTGACGGGGGCCGATGGAGAAATGCTCTGTGAAGACGGTGACGGTGAACACAGTGTGGTTAAGCCGGTAACCAGAAAGAGAAAAGAGCAAACAACCAGTGGTGGACGAGCCAAGAAGAGCACGAAAACTGAAGGTGTAGAGGCCGCCGCTAGTGCTCTGCAGCACAGTGACAGGAGATGGAGGGGAGGACGGCAATGAATCAGACCCGTCAATCAGGGTGGATCTGTCATCTCACTCGAGCTTAAGCGAGGCCTACAGCACTGAAAATATTTTGCAGTTTTTAGAATTTTTAGAAGGGAAGCGAGGGGTCAGGATTGTTGAACACTTTCCTGATCTTCATCAATTTCTGAACTCAGCGAAACAAGTGCGTCGTCGGGCTGCTGAACTAGGACTGACCTCCAAAGAGAGAGTCCGCTTAAAGAATATTATCAGTAAAGTGAAACGTTCCCTTGAAGAGCAATCATGATGGCAGTTTTAATGCAATTCCCCGTTTTTTGGGTTATATCCGTGTTGTTGACTGCTACTTTCCTCTCCTGTATTATGCCTGTCTATTCCCTGTGCTCTTTAAATATAAACGGCTGCAGAGATTTGGTAAAACGAACGGCGCTATTTGAGCACTTAGCGCAAAAGAAGATGAATGTGACCTTCCTTCAGGAAACACACACTGACGTGGCAAATCAGTCTGACTGGCACAGAGAGTGGCAGGGGGTGGCACATTTAAGTCATGGCTCCAATATCAGTGCAGGTGTCGCAATCCTGTTTTCAAAAAGTTTTGTACCAGACAGGGCGGTTTGTTCGGAGTTAATCCAGGGGAGGCTGATGAAGGTAGAAGCACTTATGGGGGACAAGAAGTGGGTGTTTGTCAATGTGTACGCCCCAAACTCAGGGACTGAGAGAACTCACTGCTTCTCTGTTTTAAATGATGTGCTGAAGACGTGTGAGGATGATGAGCTGGTGTTTGTGGGGGGTGATTTTAATTGCACAGATAATGCACAGTTGGACAGGAATGGGCTAGAACCTCATCCGGGGTCCGTCATCGCATTGGGTTCTGTAGTCACCAAAAATAATCTCATTGATATTTGGAGAGATTTTCATCCGGGGGTCCGACAATATACGTGGGTAAAGGCCTCAGCTGGGCTGCTTTCTATGGCCAGACTTGACAGATTTTACATCCAAAAACATCACCGTAATCTCATTACTAACTGCTCCATTCTTCCAACTGCCTTATCTGACCACTCTCTTGTTTTCCTTCGAATTTCTTTTCTCTCTAAACATTCTGTCAAGTCCTACTGGCACTTTAATAGTAATCTATTGAAAGACCCCCACTTTATCAACTGTTTCGTGTATTTCTGGACTCAATGGAGATGCAAAAAGAAGAATTTCAGCTCACTGAGGCAATGGTGGGATTGTACTAAAACTGAGATACGCGTATTGTGCCAACAATACACAGAGCAGACCACCAGAGATGTGAATGCGGCCATTTTGGAGCTGGAGAAGGAAATTGAAGACCTTCATTCAGGTTTATGTTCTAACTTTGACGGCCACACCTTTGAGTCCCTGAAAACTAAGAAACAATTATTGTTAGACCTCATGGACAAGAAAGTCAACGGCGCACTCGTCCGCTCGAGAATGCAGTCGCTCACCCAGATGGACGCTCCCACACAATTCTTTTTTAGTTTGGAAAAAACCATTGGCCAAAGTAGGATTATTAACTGTTTAAAGAATGACAAAGGTCAGGAACTGCTGGAGCCTGAAGCCCTTCGAGCCTGGGCACACCAGTTTTATCAGCGACTGTTTTCTGCGGACATTTCAGAGGTTCCTTTAGAGACGTCTTTTTTTCTCCAAGACTTGCCTCAGATTCCAGATAGAGAGAAGGACTTCTTGGAAACTACGATTTCTGTGGAGGACTTGACTACAGCCTTGAATGGCCTGAACATTGGTAAATCCCCAGGTATCGACGGGTTGCCTGTTGAGTTTTATAAAGCCTTTTGGTCTCACCTTGGCGCTGATCTGGCAGAGGTTTTCAGTGAAAGTCTGCAAGTGGGTGAAATGCCCCTCTCCTGTCGCAGAGCGGTGATCACACTACTCCCAAAAAAAGGAGACCTCACGGAGTTAAAGAACTGGCGTCCAGTCAGCCTGCTATGTGCGGATTATAAAATCTTTTCCAAAGCCCTTGCTAATCGGTTAAGAAGAGTCATGGCGAGTATCGTGAACCCGGAGCAGACATACTGTGTACCCAACAGGTGTATTCTGGACAACATCTTCTTGGTTCGAGACGTGATTGATGCGGCCAGACTCTTTGGTTTTGACGCTGGACTTTTATCACTGGATCAAGAGAAAGCATTTGACAGGGTGGACCACAAGTATCTCTTAGCAGTTCTGAAGGCTTTTGGCTTTGGACCTTCGTTCATTAGACACATTGGTCTTTTATATCATAACGTCTTTAGTGTTGTGAAATTGAATGGAGCATTAACAGCCCCTCTCCAAGTAACCAGAGGGATACGTCAGGGCTGCTCTCTGTCCGGTATGCTCTTCTCGCTGTCCATCGAGCCACTACTGCAGCAGCTTCGCATCCACCTTCAAGGTCTGAACATCCCTCAGTGCCCGAACTTAAACCTTAAGGTGGTCGCGTATGCAGATGATTTGTCAGTGTTTATCTGTCATCCTGGAGACATCACGGCACTGAAATATTGCCTGGATAAATTTGAGCAACTGTCGTCTGCAAAGATTAATTGGGACAAAAGCAATGCTTTTTTGATTGGCAACTGGAGGAATGGGGACCCGCCAGACCTGCCTGGTGGTCTTCAGTGGAATAGAAGAGTCTTCAGATACCTGGGGGTGTTTTTGGGAAAGGGAGGTTTTGCTGAAGAAAACTGGGCAGACTGGGTAGAAAGAGTTCAAGCCAGGCTGAACAAATGGAAATACCTTCATAAGGAGATCTCCTGTCGTGGCAGGGTCCTCATTATTAATAATTTAATAGCCTCCATGTTCTGGCATAAGTTGCAGTGTGTTGACCCCCCATTATCTATCATCAAGACCATCCAGAGCATGATTTTAGAGTTCTTTTGGGATGGAATACATTGGGTGAGGCGTAGTGTCCTGTATCTGCCTGTAGAAGAAGGCGGTCAGGGACTCATTGACTTGTTAAGCAAGATGGAGGCATTTAGACTCCAAATGTTACATCGACTCTTATACGGACCCGAGCACCTGCCGTGGAGACAGCTGGCCTTTACTTTATTTCGCAGAGTAAGAGGCTTCAATTTTGCTGAACATTTTTTCTTTTTAAACAATGCAGTGTTTGTTCGGTCTGAGTTGCCAAAATTTTATCATTCCGCACTTCAAATCTGGCACAGAAACCTCAGGAGGACCAGGCTAAATCTGGAGAGTACTAATTGGTTCATAGAAGAACCTTTAGTGTGGAATCCTCTGATAGAATGCCCATAATTGCTTTCAGAATTTTTCGTATCTATTCTTTTGAACAATAGACTTTTAAAAATAATTGACCTGATTAACACAGATATGAGGTGCTGGCACACCCCAGCCCACCTAGCGACAGTCCTGGGCATCAGATCAATACGCCTGGTTGAACTTTTTCTCAGCCAGGTAAAAACAGCACTGAGGAGGTCAGGAGCGAGTTCTGTGTGTGCCGAATATTTCAAAGGTGAGGACAAACTAGAGGCAGAGATGACATCACCTGCCATTATCGTGAGGCCAAATGTCACTGACCACACAGACAGGCCTGGGCGCCTTCTCCGTTTTGGTACTGTAGTTGAAAAAGACTTTGAACTGTTTACCAAAAAAGAACTGTATAAACTGTGTGTCAAAGTGACATTTTATAATCAATTGAAGGAGTTACCTGACACACTGTGGAGGAAGGAACTGCAGGTCTCTGAGAATATCTCACCTTCATGGAGAGCTTATTATAAACTCCCATTACAGAAAAGACTTGGAGATCTGCAGTGGAGGATTACACACTCGGCCTTAGCCACAAACTCGTTTCTGTTTACGATTAAAGTTTCAGAGACTGACCAGTGTCCGTTCTGTAATGTGAGAGAAACCATTTTTTCATCTGTTTATTCACTGTGCACGGCTGAAGCCTTTGTTCAGGTTCTTGGACTCTCTTCTTGGTGGATTTGGTTTTAAGTTCTCTACTATTTGCTTTGTCTTTGGTATTAATTATTACCAAAAAAATAAGAATAAATGTGTTATTGGAAATTTTCTGTTAGGACAAGCCAAGTTAGCAATTTTAAAAACAAGATGAAACAAAGAGAAGAACCTCATGGGGACTGACGCTCTGCTGCTCTTTAAAATTTTAATTAAAAGTAGACTGAAACTTGATTTCATGTATCATAAATTAACTAACAATTTAGAAATGTTTAGTGACATGTGGGGGACACGACAGGTACTGTGTGCTGTGGAGGGGGGTGAACTGGTGTTCAACTGGGAATAACAAGATAGTAATGGTGGGCATCAACATCATGTAGTTATTATTGTGCGGAGTAGGAGGAGTGTAAAGGGGAGTAAAGGTGGTCTTTGTGTTATACTGAATTATTAACTGTTAAAGTTATTATTAATGTGCGGAGTAGGAGGAGTGTAAAGGGGGAGTAGTTGGGGTCGGATGTATGGCTTCTTGTTTATTATGACGCTTGTTTTTTTTATGTTAATTGAATGTGTATATTGTTTTGTTAATGTTTTTGTTACTGTTTAAAATAAAGGTCATTTTAAAAATTAAATTATCTATTATATAGTGCCTTTCCCATCATCTATCTATCTATCTATCTATCTATCTATCTATCTATCTATCTATCTATCTATCTATCTATCTATCTATCTATCTATCTATCTATCTATCTATCTATCTATCTATCTAAGAAAGGTACGTCAGTAAATAAAACAGTTTTCATTAACAGCATCCTCATCGACTTATCAGTAATTATTGGAAAAACGTGACTGGCCTCAAAGAGAGGTCGAGATATTTCTCAGCTGCCTGCTTTATCTGCTTATTCCTCAGACTGTAAATGATGGGGTTCAGCAGCGGCGTCAGCAGGTAAACAAGAACTCCTAGGATGACGCGGGCATCGACCGAAATGTTGTCAGTCATGACGGTTATATAAAGCAAGTCAGCAGAAAAATAGTAAGTGATCACAACCAGCAAGTGAGAGGAGCACGTTGAAAAAGCTTTCTTGCTGTCCTCTGTGTTCATAAAATAAATACTGAGAATTATTTTTAAATAGGAGAAAAGTATAAGCAACAGTGGAATGTTATCGATGCACATGGCAATGATGAAAGCCTTATTTAAAATGTCGGTAACATCTGCACATGCTAGGAACACCACAGATGGGTAATCACAATAACAAAATGCAACGATGTTTGGGCCACAATAAGTCAATGAGAGGGCATCGAGTAGAGGGACAAATGGGGTCAAGTAGCCCAAGACCCAGGCCCCAACTGTCAGCAACACACAGAGTTTACCATTGATGATGAGGTGGTAGTGAAGCGGCTTCATGATTGCAATATAGCGGTCATAAGCCATGACTATGAGAATTAAATTTTCTGTGCAACCAATTGCAAGAACCAAATACATCTGCAAGAAACACCCAGAAAAGGAAATGATTCTGTCTTCGAGGAGAATGACGGCAAACATTTTTGGGAGGATTGTAGTTGTGGTGAGAATGTCTAATAAAGACAGATGACAAAGAAAGAAGTACATTGGAGTGTGCAGCCTTTGGTCCAAGATCACCAAATACAGGATCAGGAGGTTGCCAACCATCACAGCCAAATAGGCCAACAGGAGAGCGATGAAGAGCAGATTCTGGTGAGCCTGCAGGCCCGGGATGCCCGTCAGAAAGAATTCCTTGACGTTATGTTGTGTCTCATTTGTGGCTGTCATTTTCAGGAGAAGATGGGTGAACCTCAAAAAAACAAAAAACAAAATAGAAACATCAGATACAACTCATCAACTTTATCATAAGCCAGAGTGACTGTCGTTTTCCTGGAGTATACTTCATCTCAAATTCTCAACTACCAGAGCAAAGGGATTATCTGCCGTTACCTTCCTTTGTTATAATCCGTCTATTTAATTTCCTTGATTGCACTGTATTGATCATCCTTCCATGGCCCAAAGAGTGTCCAATGGTTTCAACGACCAAAAAGGAAGTTTGGGTACTCCACAATGGTACAAGTGGCTGACTCTTTTCGGTGGACCCTTGCGCTTCATCAGGAATTCAAATGAGCGTCTATACCAAAAATGCTAGTTAGGGTTACAGCGGTGCTTTAACATTACAGACCCGCGCCTCCAGGTTTCCTGTGTGAAGTCAGACTTTAACGTTAATCCATTGTGTCCAAACTCCTGTAAAACGCTGTTTGTTGTCTTACATGAGAGGTGAAACTTTGTTCCTGCTTAGCACGCGTGGAAATCCAGAATTTTACAAACTTGACTGGACTAATGTTACGTGGAGTGTATCTCGTAGATTGCATTTTCTTTCGCTAGCCGTACCTTTCAAGTTTATGACACGTCAACACTTATTGAGTTCGTTACACCTTTGGGTTATACGTTAACCTGAATACAGTGGTGCCTGCGGTTCACAAACACAATCCGTTCTTGCAGTCTGTTCGTGAACCAATTTGTTCGTAGTCCAATTCAATTTTTCACCTGAGAATGTATTGAAGTGTAATTAATTGGTTCCCAAGCCTACTGACACGTGAACATCATGTTCATGCTTTTCAATGATTTCTTTCTTCACTTGTATGGTGATTTTCTTCTCCTTTTCAACACCACTATCGCTCTTCAGTTTGAGAATGGTAACAGGAGTTACCATAACAAAGAACACAACATGTGTACAGTAAGAACTAGTACGTACAGTACTGACCGCGACTGAAGACTGGGAGAGAGTGGACAGGATGCTCGGCTAGCGGGACTCTCTCGGATCACATGCTTCTCGGCTGTGCTGTGCGGGTACACTCTGTCACCTCGCTGGGGCAGCCAGACAGCCATGTCCTATCCTTTGTCAGAGGAGGCGGCCATTTTGAGAAGCCAGGATTTTGTTCGTCAACTAAAATTTGTTCGTTAACCACGCATTTTTTTTACGAAATATTTGGTTGTGAACCGATTTGTTCGTGAACTGGCAGGCATGACTGTATTAATGAGGGAGGCACTGAAAAGAATACAAAAATGGAAAATCAACAAGAATCGATGAAATACCAGCAGAAGTGTGGAAGAATTTAGCAGAAGAGGGAGTAGATGTGCTATGGGGTTGAATGTTGAAGATCTCTGAACAGGAGAGAATTCCTGAGGAGCGGAGGAACAGTGGGATTGTACCCATTTATGAGGGGAAGGGTTGGGAGCAGATGCTGATAGCACGACAAACCACCCAACACACAACGAAGTCCCTGGATTGGGACCCAAGTGCAGCAGGTGACACCTCAGCTCCACACCAAATGTGAGATTAGCTGCGGATTAGGACTCGCCACTGACTAACTGGAGTTGCAATGAGCTTTGTGGAGCTGAGGAAGGTGGAATAAAGTTGTGTACTCACTCAAACCAGCCAAGCCACAGGTTTAGTCGACGTAACGTGAAAGTAAGTCTCGGCAGTGGAGACACATGGCTATGCAAAAGCAGAATTCATTGTGGTGATAACAATGTGCAGATCATCAAAGGTTCACGTCGCCTCTCATTATTAAATCCCAAATATAGCACATTATGTGCACTGATCATGTAAAAATAGAATACAATGCACATTAAAAGTCAACGGTAATGAACTCTTTTTGGGTGGATGTCGACTTCTGTCGACAACGGGATTGAGGCTGGACGTTGACTAAAGTCGGTGATAATGAGCTTTAAACATCGACAAGACACTTCGTTATTTTATAGGTGTATCCTCTGTGCTAGGAGGAACATTAGACTCTTTGACTTCAAGTCGAATCCCTGCATGTGCACGAGTAACAGAGAATGGACAACATCTCGAACTGCATCGACATCGAGTGACAGAGCAAAGCGAATGTGCAAATCAAAACACTCAGTGGATGACTTTTTGCGTATATGTTATTTATTATTTTCAATTGGATTCTGACTTGTCAGACTTCAAATTTGGTGCACGTGATTTGGAGATCGAGATCTAACAACGAAAGTGAGGTACCGGCATCGGCTGATCTGACCCGCCGCTGCCGTCTACACACACACACACGACTGCTAATCCTTCAACGGCAGCCACATGGCACTTCACACAGCAACAGACATTTTATGTTGGTTTATGTGAGAAACTATTGCTTTCTGTGCTTTTCAGAAAATATTAAGTCCTGGGAGAAAAGGACAAAAAAAATCAGCCCGAAAAGAGGTAAGTCTACTTGTACCGTTTGGGATTGCCTCCCTCATTTACCTTCATTTCACTCTTCAATCAAACCGTAGAGTTGGAGGCCCAGAACGACTTTAGATGAGTGACGAAGTTTAAAGGGAAGGGATTACAGTAAATGTCCTACCGGTTAAAGCTACAAGATCTTCTCACACTTAGCTGCTGGATCCTTTTAGTGTTGTGCCGGAAACTTGATGCGCATTCAACAAAGTTCAGAGTGCCGCATCATCCATAGAGAGACCACTATCCACCAGGTCTGTAATTCAGAAGCCTTAAAAAGAAGAAGAAGAAGAACAGAAGTACATTCTGACTACATTCTACATGAAGCCATTGGCGTCATAGGCTGCACTCACTTTTCATGTCACTCAAAGACCTTTTGTTCGTCAACAGACGCAATTACATCTCGATTGATGGACATACAGTGTGCTGTGATATGTAACATTGTTACCAGGTGTCTGGTCAGCAGACCTGATGCTTGGGTCTTCAACAACAGCAGACTGTGCCAGAGGAGTGAGTCCAGGGACTTTAGTGGAGTGCTGCTGGGTGACTGAATGTGTCCTTGACACAAATACCTCCTGACACCTGTGGTACAACAGAAGCCACCAAAACACCCGCTTTCATATGGGAAGAACATTTAGGGCCCTAATAGTGACGCTTCTGCTCGCCTATAGATTGGTTTGAGATCTTCATTGTTGTGTGTGCTGTGCTCCTCAAGTGAACCAGAGCCATGATTGTCAATACCTTGAAGACCAATTCACTTAGAGGACTTTCATAAATTCTTTAATGGGATCTGTTGAAGATGACCAGCATGGGAACACCCAAACCCAATAGTCTTTATCAATCACGTTAACGCCCGCCAGATAATATGATACATAGCTGGCATCCTCACCCCCAACCTAAACCCACCCTAACCCCAACCAGTTAAATGAAAAGTACAATCCTTTCTCTCCACATTTTCAAAATGTCTTCCCCAATGCTTCCGTGACCCTGAAGATCAGTACGATAATTAAACAAATTAGAATCCTTATTATTTTTTAAGGTCCGACGATACGATTAACATGCAAAACTATATGAAGAAAGTGCGAGTGAAGTCAAACGGTAGCTTTAGAGAATCGAGAGAATCTCATAACATGAAGAAAACAAAACGAGGCCGACGTCACAAGGTGACATTCTGACAAGCAGCATTCAATGGATTGCCCAGGCAAAATGTATTGTGGACTTGTTTTTAATATTTGGTTTAATTTAAGAATGCAATGGGACACATTTATAATGACGATTACGCATGATCACGCTCATATTATCATTGTGACAATGATGGCAACCTAAATCTGAACCTCACAAAGCCAACTTGTTGAAACGTTAGTACCGTAGATACTCACTCAAATAAGTCGGGGCTTGATTTTACCGTATAATTTCTGGTATTTTATAATGTCGGTCGTATGAGTCGAATGCAGAAAACTCACGCTGTTGGTCCAAGAGATTACGATATGCTAGCGCCCACCTGAGAAAGTGGCCATGGAGCACACTGCCTTTATTTTTCAATGTATTGTGCCTACGTGACCACACAGTAATATCCAAACTATTCAAGGAGCGACGTTTGCACTGATTTGTGTTTTTTGTACCTCACACCCTCATACACCTTTAATCGTAACAGCATCCCTTATCTACGATGGAGCGTTCAATCAGAAGAAAATATGAAGCTGGTTTGACATGAAAAGTCGTTGAAGTGGTGTTATGATAAGTTTGTTGTAATATTAAGTTTAATGTCACTGTCTCTGTGCAGACATTTTATCTATCTATCTATCTATCTATCTATCTATCTATCTATCTATCTATCTATCTATCTATCTATCTATCAACAGTGGGAATATAAAAGAATCCCCCCCTTTGAAATATTCCCATTTTTTTGCTTTCCAGCCTTAAATGTAAACACACAAACTAATATTTTTCCAGCTTTACTCACTCAATGCAATCTCTAACATCCAGGTGTATCACAGCTACAGTTCAGAAGAATTTTATAAAATCAAAAACAAGAAATCCTGAGATGAATAAAGGACCCCCCCCCCCCCTAAACTCAATCAGGTGTCAGTGCCCCCCCCCCCCCCCCCCCCCATTTCCATTGTGGTTACTGTCTTCCCCCGCCTGTGATCAGTTGTAATGCGTGTGATTAGTGAAGCTGTTCCTGGTCCATTCATTCCCTTGCTTGGTGGTGCAACTGACAGCAAACAACTGACTAGGGGTGGGGGGCCACTGTCAAAAGATCTCAGGGATAGAGTTGTGGACAGACATAAGGCAGGAGATGGAGACCAAAACATCTCAAAGGCTTTATCAATCCCAAGGAGCCCAGTAAAGTCCATCATAAACAAGTGTTTAGTACGACTAGGACCCTCACTGGACCCTCCAAAGTGGATGGAAGAGCAAGGAGTAAACTGGTGAAAGAGGCTACCGAGAGGCCAATGGCCACTTTGAAGGACTTACAGGATTTGATGGCACAGAGTGGTCAATAACGGTGTGCAGGTGACAACAATTTGACAAGCGCTCCACAGGGGTGACTTGTCCAGGAGGGTCGCACTTCTCAAGAAAGGCCACATGAAGGCTCGTTTGAGTTTTGCCTGAATGCACACCTTGAAGATTCTGATGCCAAGTGGAAAAAAAAGGTCTTATAGTCATATGAGACCAAAATCGAACAGTACACCTGGCGGAAATCCAATGCAGCTCACCATCCACATCACACCTTACCTACAGTAAAGCATGGAGGGGGCAGCATCCTGTTCTGGGGGACCTGGAGCTCTCGTTAGGGTAGAAGGAAAAATGTCTGGGGCAAAATACTGTCAAATTCTGGAGGAAAACCTGCTACCCTCTGCCAGAAAGTTGAAGATGAGCAGAATGTTCAACTTTCAACACGACAACGACCTGAAGCACACAGCAAAATGGACCACACAGTGGCTGAAGGAGGAAGAAGTGAATGTCCTGCTGTGGCCAGTCAGAGCCCAGACGTAAATCAGTACAGTAGATCTCACATCGATTATGGAAGACTCTGTTTATCCTTTATAAGCTAACAAGTTAATGGAATGTTCTTAATGGTCGGAAGGACCAGATTCACACACAGACCTTAGCATTTTGTTATATGGCAGATATGTCAGTGTTTTTGACCTTATCCTTGTACTCATCTTTACTGACTTAAAGTACGATAGTATTGTAAATACCCTGGAGGAAGGATGGGAATCCTGGCTGGGGTGGAGGTTAACTTCTTGCCCGGCAAGGATGCCATAACGGATGGACCAAGCCAACAGGGGTGCTGGGAGCAGTTCGTTCCCTAACCACGCAGCGGGTGAAAGGGTTCTTCTGGGCTGAACCCAGAAAGGACACCTGTAAGGCATGCTGGGAATTGGAGTTCGGGAACACAGAGTTTGGGTTGCCACCAGAGGGTGCTGTCAGGGGAGGACTGCTCTGGTTTTGCCCACCACCTTGGAAATGCACAGGTCAACTCGTCTGTGATACCGGGGCTAATTCAAAAGAAACCCACAGTCCTACCACGGCAGAGTCAGAGTCAGCAGAGGCGGTGGGCGACACTCACTTGGAGAAAGAGAGGAGGGAAGAAATTGATTATTTATCATATTTGAGATCAATCTTTGGTCTATTAGGTATTGGAAATGAGTTGCTGTCAAATTAATACCTTTATTATACCTCAGTCAAGTTGGGTGATACAGTGTCTGAGGTTTAGGGCTCAGTGGCGCCCCATTGTGGTCACACTATATATATATATATATATATATATATATATATATATATATACTAGCAAAATACCCGCACTTCGCAGCGGAGAAGTAGTGTGTTAAGGAGGTTATGTAAACATATATATACATATCTACATATATATACATATCTACATATACACATATCTACATATACATATATATATATACATACATATACACATCCACATATACATATATACACATATACAAATTCACACATCTACATATATATACATATGTACATATATATACATATAAATATATACATATCTAAATATATATACACATATATATATACGTATGCACATATATATATATATATATATATATATATAAATATAGACATACATATATACATACATACATTGACATATATATATATATATAAACTAGCAAAATACCCGCGCTTTGCAGCGGAGAAGTAGTGTGTTAAAGAGGTTATGTAAACATATATATACATATACATATATATACATATACATATATACACATATCTACATATACATATATATACATATATACATATATATATATACAGTATATACATATACACATCCACATATATATACATATATATATATATACACATATCAATATATATATACACATACATATATAAATACATACATAGTGCGTTGTAACACGGGCTGTGATTGTTACATGGGAGGGAGACGACAAATCACAGCTTCCCGCTTTCTAAACGGGCCTGTGATTGGTGTTTTGACTGATGCCTAGATCCCACAGTATGTCCCCTTAGGAGAGGCGTTAGGCGAGTGTAATTGAATAGCGGTGCTGCAAGTTTATCTTTACACCTGTTTTTGAGGCTTATTGACTGAAAGGGGCTTTCATGAAAAAGTTAGGGCTTTGCTACAGGATACACCCTCCACAAAGTAAGGAAGTAAAAATAAAGGTATATATTTCTGTTTTATTTAAACCTTTTAAGTTTGTATGGTGGCGCAGTGAAAGGTGCCAGTTAGGACACCCGTGTTCGCTTCCCTGCGTGGAGTTTGAATGTTCTCCCCGTGTCTGTCTGGGTTTCCTCCGGGTACTCCGGTTTCCTCCCACAGTCCAAAGACATGCAGGTTAGGTGCATTGGCGATTCTAAATTGTCCGTGGTGTGTGGGTGTGTGTGGGTGTGTGCGCCCTGCGGTGGGCTGGCACCTTGCCCGGGGTTTGTTTCCTGCCTTGTGCCCTGTGTTGGCAGGGATTGGCTCCTGTATTTAGGATATAGCGGGTTGGATAATGGATGGATAGACATTTATATGCATAGCCCTATTTGCCCGTTTTCGTTTTTTTTCTTTCTTCAGTAATATTTCAGCAAACCCGGAGCTTGTCAGTTCAAATCCTGGTACTGACACCACTGTGTGACCCTGAGGAAGTCACTTCACCTGCCTGTGCTGCAAAAAACAAAAGTAATGTAACAAATTGTACCTCAGATGTTGCAAGTTGCTGGAATAAAGGCATAAGTCAAATAGATAAATATGTATTATACACATAGGAACTATTCATTTCTTTTCAGTTAAGTCATCTGCAGCAAACCTTTATAAATGAGGGTTTCTCCTTTTTAGATAGTGCAAACTCTTTCTTCTTCATTGGAGAGCTTTTTTCATTTCATTGAAAATTAAAGCAGCAGCTGCCAAAATATGTAGCTTTCTTATTAATTTTTCAACATTGTGTAAAATAACTTTATAAAGTAACATAAAAGGTTTAAATACTGGTTATCCTTTTACACTAAAATATTACTAAAGAGATACAAAAAAAGTAAAATGCATATGTTGTTTTTCTTTAAGGAGATTAAATATTACTGAAGAAAGAAAAAAAAAACTAAAACAGCCAAATGGGGTTATGCATACGAACTTAAAAGGTTTAAATAAAACAGAAATATACACTTTTATTTTTACTTCCTTAACTTGTGGAGGGTGTATCCTGTAGCAAAGCCCTAACTTTTTTTTCGTGAAAGCCCGTTTCAGTCAATAAGTCTTAAAAACAGGTGTAAAGATATTGACAATAAGCTACGCAAACCCACCAAGACATGGAATCGTTTAAATCAAGTATCATTACATCTTCCTTTCTTAAAGAGAAGTAAGGCAGTACTTATAAGCTTACATATATATATATATATATATATATATATATATATATATATATATATATAAACATACATACATATATATATATCTATATCTATATAGATATATATCTATATTCAGGATCAGTTTTTTTGTGAAGCAGCCTTAACACAGCTTTTCCGCTGTTTTATAAACGAACGCCAAGGAAGGAGCCTTTTTATTAAATGCAAGGGTTCTTCGCTTTTTTTTTTTCTTTTTTTACGATTGTTATAGTTCTGTTTGTATACGACGTTGTCAGTTCAGCACTCCGGTTTTAATATGACCAAGCTGTGCAAGCACACTCTTGAGAATGCAACGTATAGTTGTACAGGAGAAAAGCAATCTTGCCTCAAATCAATGGCAACCTTTTGTAGGTCTATGAAGTTAATTTAAAGTTTAGGTTTACACGGTGCTTTCTTTCCGAAGTACCTGCACTCATGAATATGTCTGTGTGCGTCATTCGCTCAAATCCCCGCGCTTCGCACCGGCGAAGTACTGCTTTTAAATTTTTATTAAGAAGAAAAGAAAACCTTTTTAAATTAAGTCTTAAAAAGAGCTGTAAAGATATTGACAATAAGCTACGCAAACCCACCAAGACATGGAATCGTTTAAATCAAGGCGCGAGTCGAAAAACACCATCCCATAATATTAGTTAACGATTAACACATTTCTATATGTATTGTAAGCATACAATACAACTGACAATATGTTGAGCTTAATTATCTGGTGTACCGACATTTTTGCTTGTTTAATGGCTGAAATCCAACGTGGTTTGTGCCCTTCAGAATGAAAACAGTTTGCATTTATCTTTTTAATAAAAAGCGAGCTTTTAAGCCTGAGAAATCACCCCATAAATGTACACGTTTAATTGCACATGTGTTAATATGTATGCTTACACAGTATTAAAAGACACTCAAAAATTAAAGTCATTTACCTTCGTTCCCACGTTTGACTCGTGCTGTAAATCTCTTCCCTGTTTTTAGTTCACGTGATTACGTAGGAGGCGTAATACGTGATGATGCGATACGTGACTCTGCCTCCTCCATTAGAGTATATGGACAAAAAACAGGTTCCAGTTATGACCATTACGCGTAGAATTTCGAAATGAAACCTGCCTAACTTCTGTAAGTAAGCTGTAAGGAAGGAGCCTGCCAAATTTCAGCCTTCTACCTACACGGGAAGTTGGAGAATTAGTGATGAGTGAGTGAGTGAGTCAGTCAGTCAGTGAGTCAGTGAGGGCTTTGCCTTTTATTAATTAGTATAGATATATAAGGACTCTGTTAGTTATATATCTATTTTTATGAAAGCATATTTTGATTTATTTTTTTATTATTTATTCATTATTCTTCTTATTTCTCTTTACTTGTAATTTCCCCGATATGAAAATGTGCTTCAGAAATAAGTATTGTTGCTAATATTTCTTTCCCCACCGTCAAAAGATAAACTGGAATGCTAAGCAAATTAAGAAAAAAATCACAGTGCACTACCCACTCAATAAAAGACAAGCGGCAAACACCCATTTAGAGAAATCTTTTGATATTTGAGCACATCATCACATACCTGCCATCCAAGTCGGCTTCTGTTCTGATGGAGGGGTGTGCAGAAACGCACGTTTTTATTGGGCGTCCCTTCACAATGCAGAGGTGCCCACTGCAGGGCTCATTGTGGCTTTGTGTCACACTTTTTATTTTAGAAAGAAGCCCCAGGGCCCGACAGACTCATCAGGCAGAGGCAAACAGTTCTGTTGTTTTGGATTCTGTTCCCACTTGGAATAAAAATGAAATATGGGAGTAAAGCACGAGGTGCCCTGTCTAATTTAAACCTCTCCATGGACCCAGCATCTTAATTAACTCTACAACATGAATGCCATTGATGAACTATTTTTTTCTATTTTATTTTCATTATTATTATTATTATTTTTACAAATGCACTTATTCTTGGGTTCATTTAACTCCATGCAGTCACAATCAGCACAACATCTTCTTATAAAATTTAAGGCTGCTATGCAATGGCTGAAGACTCAGTTTAAAGGGTCCCTTTAAGTTTTAGGTACCCTCATTGTGAAGCACCCGAGTCTATCAAGCAGGTGCCTCTCTTATTGGAATGAGTTCTTTTTTAATTGCAGCATATTACATAACCTGAAACTATATATATATATATATATATATATATATATATATATATATGTATATATATATATATATATATATATATATATATATATATATATATATATACAGTGCATTCAGAAAGTATTCACAGCGCTTCATCACTTTTTCCACATTTTCTTATGTTACAGCCTTATTCCAAAATGGATTAAATTCATTTTTTTCCTCAGAATTCTACACACAACACCCCATAATGACAACGTGAAAAAAGTTTACTTGAGATTTTTGCAAATTTATTAAAAATAAAAAAATTGAGAAAGCACATGTCCATAAGTATTCACAGCCTTTGCCATGAAGCTCCAAATTGAGCTCAGGTGCATCCTGTTTCCCCTGATCATCCTTGAGATGTTTCTGCAGCTTCATTGGAGTCCACCTGTAGTAAATTCAGTTGACTGGACATGATTTGGAAAGGCACACACCTGTCTATAGAAGGTCCCACAGTTGACAGTTCATGTCAGAGCACAAACCAAGCATGAAGTCAAAGGAATTCTCTGTAGACCTCCGAGACAGGATTGTCTTGAGGCACAAATCTGGGGAAGGTTACAGAAACATTTCTGCTGCTTTGAAGGTCCCAATGAGCACAGTGGCCTCCATCATCCATAAGTGGAAGAAGTTGGAAACCACCAGGACTCTTCCTAGAGCTGGCCGGCCATCTAAACTGAGCGATTAGGGGAGAAGGGCCTTAGTCAGGGAGGTGACCAAGAACTCGATGGTCACTCTGTCAGAGCTCCAGAGGTCCTCTGTGGAGAGAGGAGAACCTTCCAGAAGGACAACCATCTCTGCAGCAATCCACCAATCAGGCCTGTATGATAGAATGGCCAGACGGAAGCCACTCCTTAGTAAAAGGCACATGGCAGCCCACCTGGAGTTTGCCAAAAGGCACCTAAAGGACTCTCAGACCATGAGAAAGAAAATTCTCTGGTCTGATGCGACAAAGATTGAACTCTTTTGTGTGAATGCCAGGCGTCACATTTGGAGGAAACCATGCACCGCTCATCACCAGGCCAATACCATCCCTACAGTGAAGCATGGTGGTGGCAGCATCATGCTGTGGGACTGGGAGACTAGTCAGGATAAAGGGAAAGATGACTGCAGCAATGTACAGAGACATCCTGGATGAAAACCTGCTCCAGAGCGCTCTTGACCTCAGACTGGGGCGACGGTTCATCTTTCAGCAGGACAACGACCCTAAGCACACAGCCAAAATATCAAAGGAGTGGCTTCAGGACAACTCTGTGAATGTCCTTGAGTGGCCCAGCCAGAGCCCAGACTTGAATCCGATTGAACATCTCTGGAGAGATCTTAAAATGGCTGTGCACCGACACTTCCCATCCAACCTGATGGAGCTTGAGAGGTGCTGCAAAGAGGAATGGGTGAAACTGGCCAAGGATAGGTGTGCCAAGCTTGTGGCATCATATTCAACAAGACTTGAGGCTGGAATTGCTGCCAAAGGGGCATCGACAAAGTATTGAGCAAAGGCTGTGAATACTTATGGACATGGGATTTCTCAGTTTTTTTATTTTTAATAAATTTGCAAAAATCTCAAGTAAACTTTTTCCATGTTGTCATTATGGGGTGTTGTGTGTAGAATTCTGAGGAAAAAAATGAATTTAATCCATTTTGGAATAAGGCTGTGACATCATAAAATGTGGAAAAAGTGATGCGTTGGGAATACTTTCCGGATGCACTGTATCTTGACATCCTATTAGTCTTCTTGATTGATTGCTTCTGTCCACTGTCAGTGTAAATGCTGACCAGCCCATTACGACTCTCCAGTCTTGTTCATAGGTTGTACCTTCAAGTTTCAAAACCTCCCATTGTGTATTCTAATCGAATTGTTTTACTTCCTACCTTACATTTACTTCTTAGTACTTATTACTTGACTGACACCTTTATCCAATTGGTTCCATTTGTCTTGTTTTCTCCTCTTGGTGAGGTGACTTGCATGGTGTCAGCAGTGGGATTTGGCCCACGACCTCTTGAATTTTAAACTCCAACGCCTTATCTACTACATCACTCTGCCTGCTATGTTAAACTGGCTTCCATTAGCGAATGTAGAGAGGATGATGGGTTATTGTTGGACTATAACAAGAACACAAACAATTTCTTTCTTGTATAGCCCACAATCTCACAAGGAATACCGCAGTGGGCTCTAGCAGGGCCTGTTCTATGACAATCTGCATGTTAATACACACCAATCATGGATTCTAAGTTCATGATGGTGTGGTATTCAATATTAGAAGTATCTACTGTCCTGATAGACATATTGGGAAAATTAAAACTCTAATACAAGTGTTTTGTTGTGGAAGGGTCCATTGGTGACATATCCTTGCCTTCAAATGTTCTACGTAGACTGAGCATCAGCAGAACTTTAATTCCTGACCCATTAAGTTATCTTAAACAGGGAAACCAGAGGGAAGGGTTAGCAGGAGGATTCAACCAGCTCCATATCAGATGCAGGGAAACACTGAATGATATCATCTTCAGGCTTGGACACTTTCACAAGTCAGCTTTGAATGTATATTGGCAGGTCTCTTAAGACTCATTTGGATGAGATTAGCTTTATACCCAGAGTTGGGGTGAAATAATTCCCACAGGAAGACGTTTGTAATTTTTAAGTCCTTTTTGGACGAGGTTAGCTTTACACTGGGATGCGGGGTAAAATAATTATTTGTATGAAAATGTGCTATATAAATAAATGTTGTTGTTGTTCCCAGAGCCATAATAGCCATAATAGGATACAATAAACTTTACACCAGGCAGTGGGGGTAAAGTTAGTGTCTGAAGTGTCTGAAGTGGGCCGATGTAAACCAGTCCTCTGTTCCAGCATTTCCCCACTCGTTCCTTAGTTAATGTATGTGTACCATGTATGCACCACGTTAGCAACCCTTATTTATAACAACGACCGCCACCAATACTGTTAGCCAACAGGGTGCTGGCGGAAATTGGGCTACTGTTGGCCAAAGAAGAAGAAGGTGAAGAAGAGGGGGAGATGTGTCCAGAGGCAGGAGGAGAGGAGGACGGTAAAGAGAGTGGAACTGAGGGTAGATACTTTGAATGTTGGCAGTATGACTGGTAAGGGGAGAGAGTCAGCAGATATTGAGTCCCGAGGCTTTGGAAAACATTTTGTATCACCCCAGTCCCAAAGGTATCACGTCCTAGTGAGCTGAATGACTTTCGGCCTGTTGCTCTGACATCACATGTGATGAAGACCATTGAGAGGCTGCTGCTTCACCACCTTAGGCCACAGGTTCAACACGCCCTTGACCCTCTGCAGTTTGCATATCAGGAGAAGGTGGGAGCGGAAGATGCCATCATCTATATGCTACACCGATCCCTCTCTCACTTGGACAGAGGCAGTGGTGCTGTAAGAATTATGTTTCTAGACTTCTCTAGCGCCTTCAACACAATCCAACCTCTGCTCCTTAGGGACAAGCTGACAGAGATGGGATTAGATTCATACCTAGTGGCATGGATCGTGGACTATCTTAAAGACAGACCTCAGTATGTGCGTCTTGGGAACTGCACGTCTGACATTGTGGTCAGCAACACAGGAGCGCCACAAGGGACTGTACTTTCTCTGGTCCTGTTCAGCCTATATACATCGGACTTCCAATACAACTCGGAGTCCTGCCATGTGCAAAAGTTCGCTGATGACACTGCTATCGTGGGCTGTATCAGGAATGGGCTGGAGGAGGAGTATAGGGACCTAATCAATGACTTTGTTAAATGGTGTGACTCAAACCACCTACACCTGAACACCAGCAAAACTAAGGAGCTGGTGGTGGATTTTAGGAGGCCCAGACCCCTCATAGACCCAGTGATCATCAAAGGTGACTGTGTGCAGATGGTGCAGACCTATAAATATCTGGGAGTGCAGCTGGATGATAAATTAGACTGGACTGCCAATACTGATGCGCTGTGCAAGAAAGGACAAAGCCGGTTATACTTCCTTAGAAGGCTGGCTTCCTTCAACATCTGCAATAAGATGCTGCAGATGTTCTATCAAACAGTTGTGGCGAGCGCCCTCTTCTACGCAGTGGTGTGCTGGGGAGGCAGCATTAAGAGGAAAGACGCCTCACGCCTGGACAAACTGGTGAGGAAGGCAGGCTCTATTGTTGGCATGGAGCTGGACAGTTTAACATCTGTGGCAGAGCGAAGGGCGCTCAGCAGGCTCCTATCAATTATGGAGAATCCACTGCATCCACTAAATAATGTCATCTCCAGACAGAAGAGCAGCTTCATCGACAGACTGCTGTCACTGTCCTGCTCCACAGACAGATTGAGGAGATCGTTCCTCCCCCAAACTATGCGACTCTTTAATTCCACCAGGGGGGGTAAACGTTAATATTTAACATTATACATAGTTATTGTCTGTTTTTTTTCACCTGTATTATTATCATTCTTTAATTTAATATTATTTATTGTATCAGTATGCTGCTGCTGAAGAATGTGAATTTCCCATTGGGATTAATAAAGTATCTATCTATCTATCTATCTATCTATCTATCTATCTATCTATCTATCTATCTATCTATCTATCTAAACTTTACACTAGGCAGTGGGGCTAAAGTTAGTGTCTGAAGTGGGCCGATGTAAACCAGTCCTCTGTTCCAGCATTTCCCCACTCGTTCCTTAGTTAATGTATGTGTACCATGTATGGACCACGTTAGCAACCCTTATTTATAACAACGACCGCCACCAATACTGTTAGCCAACAGGGTGCTGGCGGAAATTGGGCTACTGTTGGCCAAAGAAGAAGAAGGTGAAGAAGAGGGGGAGATGTGTCCAGAGGCAGGAGGAGAGGAGGACGGTAAAGAGAGTGGAACTGAGGGTAGATACTTTGAATGTTGGCAGTATGACTGGTAAGGGGAGAGAGTCAGCAGATATGATGGAGAGAAGGAAGGTTGATATGTTGTGCATGAAGAGACTAAATGAATGGGGAGTAAGGCCTGGTAGATTGGATGGGGTTTCAAATTGTCCTATCCTGGTGTGGATGGGAGGACAAATGGGTTAGGAGTTATTCTGAAGGAACAGCATGTCAAGAGTGTCCTGGAGGTGAAAAGAGTGTCAGGTAGAGTGAGGATTATGAAGCTGGAAATTGGAGGTGTGATGATGAATGTTGTTAGTGCATATGCACTGCAAGTTGGGTGTGCGATGAGTGAGAAAGAAGATTTTTGGAGTGAGTTGGATGAAATGATGAGCAGTGTACCCAAGGGACAGAAACTGGTGATTGGAGTGGATTTCAATGGGCATGTTGGTGAAGGGAACAGAGGAGACGAGGAGGTGATGGGTAGGTATGGTGTCAAGGAGAGGAATGAAGAAGGTCAGAGGATAGTGGATTTTGCCAAAAGAATGGACATGGCTGTGGTGAATACGTATTTTAAGAAGAGGAAGGAACATAGGGTGACGTACAAGAGTGGAGGAAGATGCACACAGGTAGATTAAATCCTATGCAGAAGAGTCAATCTGAAGGAGATTGAAGACTGCAAAGTGGTGGCAGGGGAAAGTGTAGTTAATCAGCATAGGATGGTGGTCTGTAGGATGACGTTGGAGATCAAGAAGAGGAAGAGAGTGAGGGCAGAGCCAAGGATCAAATGGTGGAAGTTGAAAAAGGAAGACTGCAAGGTTGAGTTTAGGGAGGAGGTGAGACAGGCACTGGGTGGCAGTGAAGAGTCACCAGACAGTTGGGAAACTACAGCAGATGTAGTAAGGGTGACAGCAAGAAGGGTGCTTGGTATGACATCTGGAAGGAGGAAGGAGGAAAAGGAAACCTGGTGGAGGAATGAGGAAATACAGGAGAGTATACAGAGGAAGAGGATGGCAAAGAAGAAGTGGGATAGTCAGAGTGATGCAGAAAGTAGACAAGAGTACAAGGAGAGAAGGCGAAAGGTGAAGAAAGAGGTGGCGAAGGCTTAAGAAAAGGCGTATGATGAGTTGTATGAGAGGTTGGACGCTAAGGAGGGAGAAAAGGACCAGTGCGATACAGAGAGGGGCCGAGCTGAGAAAGATGTGCAGCAGGTTAGGGTGATGAAGGATAAAGATGGAAACGTACTCACAAGCGAGGAGAGTGTGTTGAGCAGAAGGAAAGAGGACTTTGAAAGGCTTATGAATGAAGAGAACGAGAGAGAGAAGAGGTTGGATGATGTGGAGATAGTGAATCAGGAAGTGCAACAAATTAGCAACGAGGAAGTAAGGACAGCGATGAAGAGGATGAAGAATGGAAATGCCGTTTGTCCAGATGACATACCTGTGGAAACATGGAGGTGTTTAGGAGAGATGGCAGTGGAGTTTTTAACCAGATTGTTTAATGGAATCTTGGAAAGTGAGAGGATGCCTGAGGAGTGGAGAAGAAGTGTACTGGTGCTGATATTTAAGAATAAGGGGGATGTGCAGGACTGCAGTAACTACAGGGGGATAAAATTGATGAGCTACAGCATGAAGTTATGGGAAAGAGTAGTGGAAGATCAGTTAAGAAGGGAGGTGATGATTAGTGAGCAGCAGTATGGTTTCATGCCAAGAAAGAGCACCACAGATGTGATGTTTGCTCTGAGGATGTTGATGGAGAAGTTTAGAGAAGGCCAGAAGGAGTTGCATTGTGTCTTTGTGGACCTGGTGAAAGCATATGACAGGGTGCTTCTAGAGGAGCTGTGGTATTGTATGAGGAAGTTGGAAGTGGCAGAAAAGTATGTAACAGTTGTACACGATATGTACGAGGGAAGTGTGACAGTGGTGAGGTCTGGGGTAGGAGTGACGGATGCATTCAAGTTGGAGGTGGGATAACATCAGGGATCAGCTCTGAGCCCTTTCTAATTTGCAATGGTGATGGACAGGTTGACAGACGAGATTAGACAGGAGTCCCCGTGGACTATGATGTTTGCTGATGACATTGTGATCTGTAGCAATAATAGGGAGCAGGTTGAGGAGACCCTGGAGAGGTGGAGATATGCTCTAGAGGGGAGATGAATGAAGGTCAGTAGGAACAAGACAGAATGCATGTGTGTGAATGAGAGGGAGGTCAGTGGAATGGTGAGGATGAGGGGAGTAGAGCTGGCGAAGGTGGATGAGTTTAAATACTTGGGGTCAACAGTACAGAGTAATGGGGATTGTGGAAGAGAGATGAAGAAGAGAGTGCAGGCAGGGTGGAGTGGGTGGAGAAGAGTATCAGGAGTGATTTGTGACAGACGGGTATCAGCGAGCATGACCATGAAGGTCTACAGGACGGTAGTGAGACCAGCTATGTTATATAGGTTGGAGACGACGGTACTGACCAGAAAGCAGAAGACAGAGCTGGAGCTGGCAGAGTTAAAGATGCTAAGATTTGCACTGAGTGTGACGAGGATGGATAGGATTAGAAATGAGGACATTAGAGGATCAGCTCAAGTTGGACGTTTGGGAGACAAAGTCAGAGAGGTGAGATTGCGTTGGTTTGGACCTGTGCAGAGGAGAGATGCTGAGTATATTGGGAGAAGGATGCTAAAGATAGAGCTGCCAGGGAAAAGAAAAAGAGGAATTCCTAAGCAGAGGTTTATGGATGTGATGAGAGAGGACATGCAGGTGATGGGTGTAACAGAACAAAATGCAGAGGACAGAAAGATATGGAAGAAGATGATCCGCTGTGGTGACCCCTAACAAGGAGCAGCCGAAAGAAGAAGAAGACACCTCCAAGAGTGACACCAACCCCCCATGCCCCTAAGCTTTTTAATATGAACTGTCGTCACACATTTATGATTGGGGGGCACCTAATGTGCCTGAAAAATAGCAGTTCTACGCCAGACCAGGGGGTGGTGAGGTGCACTGACTCTCTCTCTCAATCCTCTTCAGACCATCCATGGGCAGTCCAGCACAGTTCTGGTGCCAATGATGATGTCACTTCTGGTCCAGGCGCACATGATGAAGTCAATTCTGGTCCAGATGACTTCACTTCTGGTTCCGGTCCCCGATGATGTCACTTCCTTTCAGCCTCCATCTTTAATAGCCTTAGATCAGTTTTGTTTTGGACTCTGACCTGTGAACAACTCACAAAAAACTACCTATTTGTATCCAGGCCATAATATATGGGTGGCCACTCCAAACCTTTTTGATGTCTCTGGTTTGTTTCTGTGCACTGTGTATAGCCATACACCTTCAGATCTCTGATGGGGATAACCTCCGCTTCTCCATTATTCAGCACACAACACAGAGTACCATCAGATCTTATTATTCCACTTCAGTAATTCTGACCGGAGGACTTCTGTAATTTGAGTTCAGACGGATTCACTCAAGAGACTGAATTTTACTGACATGTTGATTTGCACAGGACTAGTTTAACTTGGAGTTATTTTTTATGGAATTTTTTATCGAAGGTAAAAGGCTCCGTGATCTTTACTAAGATGTGAATGCACAGTCTGTAAAATGCTACTGACATGAGCGATTCAGACTGAGGCCGTCTGACCACAATGACTTCCCACCTCCTGCTTTAAAAAGGCTCCTGTTTAAATAGGACATTACTAACCCAAAGAAAGGCAGGGTGAAGAGGTCTAATTTCAGATCGATATTTGATAGGAAGAAGAGGAATTGCACGATTGCAAGCGCATGATTGGTACAGCAGGTCCCCACCTTTGAAAACAAAGCGAAACACCTGAAAAACGAATGACTTTTAATATTTCTTTTATTTTTTAAATGTAAATGTCAGCGAGTGGTAGGCAGGTGTACATTAACAATATGGTGAGAATACGCAATCACCATGGGCCTCATGTATAAACGGTGCGTACGCACAAAAATGTTTGGTACGCCCGTTTCCACGCTCACATCACAATGTATAAAAATTACACTTGGCTTAAAGCCACGCACATTTTCACACCAGCTCAATCCCTTGCGTACGCAAGTTCTCCGCTCACTTTTGCAAACTGCTGGCACCCAGTGTCAAAGCAGTGCTACTCTTCCTGTGTGGTTTCCCTTTAGTTTTTAGATTCACATCCCTGACATCCCTGGCTTTATAAATACACTGAAATTAACCGCATATCGTTTATTAGTTTAAGGCATCTCATTGTAATCAACCCGTAACCATATAATGGTGCACTGAATGGCCAAACTTTTATAAATACCATCACTGCTTTAGTGTTGTTATTCCCAGTGCACCACTGAGTATTTAATCCACTGTATCTGAGTGTGGAATCACAGCTGTACAACAGCTGATCAGAATATCGGTAAACAGCATCTTACACACGCTGCCTCAGCCATGTGCACTGTCTATTTGAACGTCTCTAATATGGCAAACGCTTCAGAGCCTTTCCTGTAGGGACCTCGCAGTTCAGAAACAGTTTCATCCCAAGAGCTCTAAACGCACTCAATCAGTCCATCAAGTGCTCCTGGTAGAACCGCTTGTACATATAAGTAAAATTACCTCACTGTAAACTTGCATTACAATTTTAATTTTGCACAACCTGAGTCACTTTATAAAGCGCGTATTTACATATGATGATGACTGGCTTCTAAATCAATTTCGATTTCCAAGCGGTATCTTCTTGGAGTTGTTGATATCATTTTTAAGATGAAATGCAGTAAAGCATGTTTATTACATTATACAGATAAGTTTTAAACTTCATTAAAATAATCTATATTGTTAATAATTAAATATGTGAGGACAGGGTGACACAGAGCTAGCAACGAGCTGGCGCCCCGTTCAAGGACTGTTCCTGCCTCGCGCTGTATGCTTTCTGGGAATGGTGAGACCTGGATGGATTGATGGATAGAATAATTAAACATGTACCAAGAAGATGTTTCATTAAAGTTTTGAAGAATCGGCGTTCTAAGCTTACAGGTGGTTTGGCATCAATTACAGAGCTGATTGGTTACTTGGAGAAAGAAAAGGAAGGACAGGAATTGTTTGAGAGAGACAGTACTGCTGCATTAAATTATTTCATCGAAGGTTGTGCACAGCGCAGCAAGCATCTTGCGGGAGGCAGGAACAATCTGTGGACAGGGCGCCAGTTCGTCACTATCACTGGGCCACCGTGTTCCCATGTTTAATAACATGCTTTAATTCCTATCATCATGAAGATGATATCAAGTATACATCTCAGTATTTAAATTATTCAGAGAGCTGTAATATCGTGAATGTAAAGGATTCTGTGTCCTGTCAGAGGAAGAGAAAGCAAATTTAAGAAGCACACAGTGATTCACACACATAGAGCACATAGAAGATCAAATACAAAACAAAGCATGTAACGTGCTACTTTAGTTACAATGGGATGTGAGAAACTAGTAAGTTAAACGATTTTAAGATGACGTTTATGACGTTCTACTTTAATGGCAAAATGAACTACGTGATTAAAGTGGAAATTTCGAGATTAAAGTTGAATTTTGGACATTTTTTTCAACTGTGTCCCTATTTTGTTTTTCTTTTCTCTGCACCCTAATAAGCTTCCATATGACACTCGGAAGGGTGGGCTACGACTTGCCTTTTCACGGCGACTTTGATATCTGACCACTTCTTATTTATTTCGCACACTTTGCGACTTTCTGAAATTGAAATTTTGAATTTCTACGACAATCTATGTCACTCTATCAACTTCCTTTTGTTGTTTATAGCACTGTTTAAACCAACAAATAGTACGTTTTTCTTTGCCTCCACTTGGTATTCGCTGAAATTCTTCTTTTTCCCCCGTGCTTTTGCCATTGCCTTTAAACAGAACGCTGAGCTTAAGGGCTATTTATATTGATTTGCATATTCAAAAAAGCATAATTCTGGGAGGAGTTGGGGTGGGGCAGCAGGCTCATGCAACGTGCGTTACTTTTTACACTGACCAGGATTTATGGAGCGGAAGAACATGGAAGTTGGCGTTTGCACAGATTTAGGCATTGTGTACGCACATTTCCACTTTTGTTCGTACGTCATGCTTTAGTGTAAATTCTACGCATGGCGTTATGCATGATGCCCCATGTGTTTTGATGACCACACAGAAAACAAACAGAAGAACGATAAACAAAACACACAAGCAGCACCCACCGATGAACCATAAAAAACATACCAAGAATGGAATGTAAGTAAATAAAACACTTTTCATTAACAACATCCTCATCAGTATTTAATGGAAAAATGTGATTGGCCTCAAAGGGAGGTCGAGATATTTCTCAGCTGCCTGCTTTATCTGCTTATTCCTCAGACTGTAAATGATGGGGTTCAGCAGCGGCGTCAGCAGGTAAATAAAAACTCCAATGATGACGCGGGCATCGGCCGAAATGTTGCCAATCATGACGGTTATATACAGCAAGTCAGCAGAAAAATAGTAAGTCAGCACAACAATCAAGTGAGAGGAGCACGTTGAAAAAGCTTTCTTGCTGTCCTCCGTATTCATAAAATAAATATTGAGAATTATTTTTAAATAGGAGAAAAGTATAAGCAGTAGTGGAATGTTCACGATGCACATGGCAATGATGAAAGCCATACTTATAATGTCGGTAACATCTGCACATGCCAGGGACACCACAGTTGGGTAATCGCAATAACAAAATGCAACGGTGTTTGGGCCACAATAGGTCAATGAGAGGGCATTGATTAGGGGGACAAATGGGGTCAAGTAGCCCAGCACCCAGGCCCCGACCGTCAGCAACACACAGAGTTTACCATTGATGATGAGGTGATAGTGAAGCGGCTTCATGATTGCAATATAGCGGTCATAAGCCATGACTATGAGAATTAAATTTTCTGTGCAACCAATTGCAAGAACCAAATACATCTGCAAGAAACACCCAGAAAAGGAAATGATTCTGTCTTCGAGGAGAATGACGGCAAACATTTTCGGGAGGATTGTAGTTGTGATGAGGATGTCTAATAAAGACAGATGACAAAGAAAGAAGTACATTGGAGTGTGCAGCCTTTGGTCCAAGAGTACCAAATACAGGATCAGTAGGTTGCCAACCATCACAGCCAAATAGACCAACAGAAGAGCAATGAAGAGCAGATTCTGGTGAGCCTGCAGGCCCGGGATGCCCGCCAGAAGGAATTCCTTGATGTTATGTTGTGTCTCATTTGTGGCTGTCATTTTCAGGAGAAGATGGGTGAACCTCAAAAAAAAAAAAAACAAATGGAAAAAGAGAAATATCAGATACAACTCATCAACTTTATCATAAGCCAGAGTGACTGTCGTTTTCCTGGAGTATACTTCATCTCAGATTCTCAACTACCAGAGCAAAGGGATTATCTGCCGTTACCTCCCTTGGTATAATCCGTCTATTTAATGCTTCAAAGAAATTTCATTGATTGCATTGCGTTGATCATCCTTCCATGGCCCAAAGAGTGTCCAATGATTTCAAAGACCATAAAGGAAGTTTGGGTACTCCACAATGGTATAAGTGGCTGACTCTTTGCGGTGGACCCTTGCGCTTCTTCAGAGTCAGGAATTCAAATGAGCGTCTATAGCAAAAATGCTAGTTAGGGTTACAGCGGTGCTTTAACATTACAGACCCGCGCCTCCAGGTTTCCTGTGTGAAGTCAGACTTTAACGTTAATCCATTGTGTCCAAACTCCTGTAAAACACGCTTTGTTGTCTTACATGAGAGGTGAAACTTTGTTACTGCTTAGCACGAGTGGAAATCCAGAATGTTTGAAAATTGCCCCGGACTGATGTTACGTGGAGTTTATCTCATAGACTGCATTTCTTCGCAAAGTGTACCTTTCAAGTTTATGACACGTAAGCTTTCACTGTGTTCGTTACACCTTTGGGTTATACGTTAACATGAATACAGTGGTGCCTGCGGTTCACAAACACAATCTGTTCCTGAACTCCCAATTTGCAGTTTTTCACCTAAGAATGTATTGAAGTGTAATTAATTGGTTCCCAAGCCCACCGACACGAGAACACCACGTTCATGCTTTTCAATGATTTCTTTCTGCATTTGTACGGTGATTTTCCTAACCACTGTCTTCTCCTTTTCAACACCACTATCGCTCTTCACTTTCTTAGGGGCCATGTTGAAATAGTAACAGGAGTTACCGTAACAAAGAACAGAACACGAGTACAGAAAGAACTAATACATACAGAACTGACTGTGACTGAAGACTGGGAGAGAGTGGACAGGATGCTCGGCTAGTGGGACTCTTTTGGATCACATTCTTCTCGGCTGTGCGGGTACACTCTGTTTCCTCGCTGGGGCAGCCAGGTAGCCATGTGCCATCCTTTGAGTGAGTCCGGGGACTTTAGTGGAGTGCTGCTGGGTGACCGAATGTGTCCTTGACACAAATACCTCCTGACACCTGTGGTACAACAGAAGCCACCAAAACACCCGCTTTCATATGGGAAGAACATTTAGGGGCCCTAATAGTGACGCTTCTGCTCGCCTATAGATTGGTTTGAGATCTTCATTGTTGTGTGTGCTGTGCTCCTCAAGTGAACCAGAGCCATGATTGTCAATACCTTGAAGACCAATTCATTTAGAGGACTTTCATAAATTCTTTAATTGGATCTGTTGAAGATGACCAGCATGGGAACACCCAAACCCAAAAGTCTTTATCAATCACGTTAACGCCCGCCAGATAATATGATACATAGCTGGCATCCTCACCCCCAACCTAAACCCACCCTAACCCCAACCAGTTAAATGAAAAGTACAATCCTCTCTCTCCACATTTTCAAAATGTCTTCCCCAATGCTTCCGTGACCCTGAAGATCAGTACAATAATTAAACAAATTAGAATCCTTATTATTTTTCAAGGTCCAACGATACGATTAACATGCAAAACTATATGAAGAAAGTGTGAGTGAAGTCAAACGCTAGCTTTAGAGAATCGAGAGAATCTCATAACATGAAGAAAACAAAACGAGGCCGACGTCACAGGGTGACATTCTGACAAACAGCATTCAACGGATTTCCCACGCAAAATGTATTGTGGACTTGTTTTTAATATTTGGTTTAATTTAAGAAAGCAATGGGACACATCTATAATGATGATTACGCATGATCACGCTCATATTATCATTGTGACAATGATGGCAACCTAAATCTGCACCTCACAAAGCCAACTAGATGAACCGTTAGTACCGTAGATACTCACTCAAATAAGTCGGGGCTTGATTTTACCGTATAATTTCTGGTATTTTATAATGTCGGTCGTATGAGTCGAATGCAGAAAACTCACGCTGTTGGTCCAAGAGATTACGATATGCTAGCGCCCACCTGAGAAAGTGGCCATGGAGCACACTGCCTTTATTTTCTATGCATTGTGCCTACGTGACCACACAGTAATACCCAAACTATTCCGGAGCGATGTTTGCACTGATTTGTGTTTTTTGTACCTCACGCCCTCATACACCTTTAATCGTAAGAGCATCCCTTATCTACGATGGAGCGTTCAATCAGAAGAAAATATGAAGCTGGTTTGACATGAAAAGTCGTTGAAGTGGCAAAAGAAATTGGTAACTGTGCTGCTGCAACAAAATTTGATGTCTCTGAGAAACTGATGAGAGATTACAAGGAGGCAAGAAGATGTAAAAAAAAAATTAAGTGTCATATTTTTGAACGGGCATATAAGTCAGGGTCTGATTCTATCTATCTATCTATCTATCTATCTATCTATCTATCTATCTATCTATCTATCTATCTATCTATCTATCTATCTATCTATCTATCTATCTATCTATCTATCTATTATATAGTGCCTTTCCCATCTATCTATCTATCTATCTATCTATCTATCTATCTATCTATCTATCTATCTATCTATCTATCTATCTATCTATCTATTATATAGTGCCTTTCCTATCTATCTATCTATCTATCTATCTATCTATCTATCTATCTATCTATCTATCTATCTATCTATCTATCTATCTATCTATTATATAGTGCCTTTCCCATCTATCTATCTATCTATCTATCTATCTATCTATCTATCTATCTATCTATCTATCTATCTATCTATCTATCTATCTATCTATTATATAGTGCCTTTCCCATCTATCTATCTATCTATCTATCTATCTATCTATCTATCTATCTATCTATCTATCTATCTATCTATCTATCTATTATATAGTGCCTTTCCCATCTATCTATCTATCTATCTATCTATCTATCTATCTATCTATCTATCTATCTATCTATCTATCTATCTATCTATCTATCTATCTATCTATCTATCTATCTATCTATCTATTATATAGTGCCTTTCCCATCTATCTATCTATCTATCTATCTATCTATCTATCTATCTATCTATCTATCTATCTATCTATCTATCTATCTATCTATCTATCTATCTATTATATAGTGCCTTTCACATCTATCTATCTATCTATCTATCTATCTATCTATCTATCTATCTATCTATCTATCTATCTATCTATCTATCTATCTATCTATCTATCTATCTATCTATCTATTATATAGTGCCTTTCCCATCTATCTATCTATCTATCTATCTATCTATCTATCTATCTATCTATCTATCTATCTATCTATCTATCTATCTATCTATCTATCTATTATATAGTGCCTTTCCCATCTATCTATCTATCTATCTATCTATCTATCTATCTATCTATCTATCTATCTATCTATCTATCTATCTATCTATCTATCTATCTATCTATCTATTATATAGTGCCTTTCCCATCTATCTATCTATCTATCTATCTATCTATCTATCTATCTATCTATCTATCTATCTATCTATCTATCTATCTATCTATCTATCTATCTATCTATCTATCTATCCACTTCCTTCCTGCTTTCGCTGTGCATGCTGGGTGTTTGCTCTGGTGCGAGTGGCTGTGGTGGACGTTGAGTGCGGTGAGTGTTTTTTTCCCTAAACTTTATCTCTTTTTTCATTCTTTTTTTCATTTCTATCATGCTTTTGAACTATTATTGAAAGGTTTTGAGCGTTGTTTGTACTGAGTGGCGTTTTGGCCACTGCAGCCGGTATGGCTGCGAATTTAGAAACCCTGAGCCGCCGCCACGGAATAAAACTTCTGTTAGAGGAGTTTGTCCCGTTGGAGACGGCAGTTTTAGCAGTCGGTCAGGTGGTCGGTTGTGAAAATATTAAATCGGCTTCCAGAATGAGCGGCTCGATTGTTTTATTCTTAAGTTCAGTAGATCTGGTCTCAATAGTGGTGGAAAGAGGTGTAGTTGTTGGTGGATCTTTTGTTCAGGTAACTCCGCTGGGCACCCCAGCACGCAAAGTAATTATTTCAAATGTGCCGCCGTTTATAAAGAATGAAACAATTGAAAAAGAGCTGGAGCGCCATGGCAGACTTGTTTCTAAAATTCGTTTTATTCCATTGGGGTGTAAATCCCCAGCATTAAAACATGTTCTGTCCTTTCGAAGGCAGGTTTACATGGTTTTGAACAGAATTAACGAGAATCTCAATATTGCAATGAAGTTTAAAGTTGATGGATTTGATTATGTGATCTTTGTGTCTTCTGATGAAATGAAATGTTTACGGTGCGGGAGTGAACTCCATCTGATTAAACATTGTCCCGAAAAAGGAAAAGAAAAACGAGGCAATGAACATGAAGTTCAGGAAAGGTCGGAAGGTGAAGTTCAAAGCCGTCCTGTAGTAGCTGGGAGCCGAGAGATTGTAGACGAGGGGGAGGCAATGCCTCAGGGGGATGAGGAAGACATCCCAAAAGGTAATCCAGATGAGAATGAAAGTGGTTTGAATACGGAGATTTCCGTAACAGTACCGGGCAGATCATGGGGAGATGTGGATGTGGAAGAGGAGGATGGAAATATTGATATTGAGAAAGACGGCGAGTTTAGACGCCCAGGGCGGAAAAGGCATGGAGTAGAAGACGGTGGTACAACTAAAAAGCGGATGAACACGAGTCGGGGATCGGGCGTAGAGGGCGGAGATCCTGCTGATCCTCTGTTTAATGCTAAGGGGGCTTTTGCAGTTCTCGCAGAGACGGTCGATGACGGTCCTGCCGTGGTGAGCGCAGGGGAGGAGGGTGATGGAGAAATGTCAGACTGTTCAACCATCTCGGACTCCCAAGATTTAAGTGGCAGGGGCGGTTACAGCGCCCAGAGTGTGAAACAGTTTTTACAGGCGACGGAGGGCAGGAGAAGGGTGAATGTGGCGGATTTTTTTCCTGATGTGAATCTTTTTATATCATCAGTGAGTAGTTTGAGAAAAGACAAGACCATGGCCACGACGTTTAACATCAAAGAGCTCGTGAGATTAAAGAATATTACGAATAGGTTGAGGAAACAGGCTAAAAAATGAAAACTGTAATGGATAACATTTTTAGGAATTTTCCGCCGCTGTATCTGTGGTGGTCACTTGGTTTGGTGCTAAGTTGCTGTTTACATTTAATCAGTATGGCGAACTTGAAATTGGGAAGTTTAAATATTAATGGTGGGAGGAATCCAAGTAAGAGACTGACGCTTTTTGAGTTTCTAAATCAGAAAAATCTGACAGTCACCTTTTTACAGGAAACCCACATAGATGAGACAAACCAGTGGGAGTGGAGCAGGGACTGGAAGGGGGACTGCTTCTTTAGTAATGGGACAAATGTCAGTGCGGGGGTGGCGGTCTTGTTTGGCAGCAGTTTTCGAACAGAGGATCATAATGTGCATGAGTTAGTGAAAGGGAGGCTACTGAAAGTACAAACGAAAGTAAATGGCTGTTGGTTCACTTTTCTTAATGTATATGCTCCAAATAATGGGAATGAAAAACTTGATTTTTTTAAAGTATTAGCAGATGTTTTAAGTCAGTGTGACCCTGAGGAAGTGCTGATATTGGGTGGGGATTTTAATTGTACCCTTGACCCTCAGAGGGACAGAAATAACAGCTTGGAGCCACACCCCCTATCTGCACGGGAATTGGGGAGGATAGTGGGGGAGACGGGGCTGGTGGATGTGTGGAGGAGTAAGCATGGAGACAGCAGCAGGCAGTACACATGGGGAAAGATAACTAGTGAGATCCTTTCTATGGCAAGACTCGATAGATTTTACACCCTTAAACACTTTTTGGGTCTATTTAAGGAATGCTCCATTGTCCCCACTGGTTTCTCAGACCACAGCTTAGTGGTCTGTACAGTTCTATCAAGCACCTACAGGCCCCGCAGTGCTTACTGGCATTTTAATGTACTCCTACTACAGGATCAGAGATTTAAAGATATTTTTAATTATTTTTGGAGAGGTTGGAGGGATTCAAAGAAGGAGTTCAACAGCTTACAGCAGTGGTGGGAACTGGGGAAGAACCACATTCGATCCTTGTGTCAGCAATATACCAGAAATGTCACACGGTTGTTACAGTCAGAAATGACAGAGCTGGAAGGCAGAATATCTCAGATTGAACAGCTATTAGGGAATGGCTCAGATGAAACACTTACGGAGAGTCTCAAAGCAACAAAGAGGGGGCTCTCACATTTACTAGATACAAAGGCTCAGGGGGCTCTAGTAAGGGCTCGCTTCCAGCAGTTAACTCAAATGGATGCACCAACACAATATTTTTTTAGTTTGGAAAAAAAGAATTCTCAAAGCAAAATTCTACACTGTGTGAGTAAAGCTAATGGTGAAAAGACACAGGACTTGGGTGAGATAAGAACTGAGGTCCGTGAGTTTTATAAAAATCTGTTTTCTACTGAGGGATGTGGTAGTGACGAAGACTTGCAGTCCTTTTTAGAGGACTTACCACAGCTTTCTGAAACAGATGCCACCGAGCTGAACAAAGAGCTCACTATGGCAGAAATCTTGGCAGCAGTGAACGAACTTCATAATGGAAAAGTCCCTGGGATTGATGGCATTCCAATTGAATTTTATAAAGAATTTTGGGATGTCATTGGCCAGGATTTGTTAGAAGTGTTAGAACACAGTGTTAAATCAGGTGTGCTACCTCAGAGCTGTAGAAGGGCAGTGATCACACTTCTGCCAAAAAAAGGTGATTTGTGCCATATTAAGAACTGGAGGCCTGTGTCTTTACTTTGTGCAGATTATAAAATCCTGTCTAAAGCCTTGGCTAACAGAATGCGCACAGTGTTAGTGAAACTGGTGCATCCTGACCAGAGCTACTGCATCCCTGATAGGTCCATTTTTAATAACATTTTTTTAGTTAGAGATATTATTGCTGCAGCAAAACTGTTCAATTTTAGAACAGGATTTATTTCAATTGACCAAGAAAAAGCCTTTGATAGAGTCAGACACTCATATCTATGGAACACTCTCAAGGCCTTTGGATTTGGGGAACAATTTATAAAGTACATTCGGCTGTTGTATTGTGACATTTCTGGTATAGTTAAGGTCAATGGTGGTTTATGTCCGCCTTTCAGCGTCCAAAGAGGAGTCCGACAAGGCTGTTCGTTATCAGGGATGCTGTACGCCCTCGCCTTAGAGCCATTCTTAGTGAACCTGAGAAAAGTGCTGACTGGTCTCTCCATTCCTCACTGTACTGGGAATCCTGTAAAGGTCACGGCCTACGCAGACGACATTGTTGTTTTTATCACAAATCAAGAAGACTTTGATAATCTTACTGACTGTCAAAGGAAATATGAACTGATTTCCAATTCTAAAGTAAACTGGAGTAAAAGCAGTGCTTTGTTAGTTGGAGACTGGGCTGGATATAAGACACCGAGTTTACAAGGAGAGATGCAATGGAGCACAGGAGGGATTCTCTACCTGGGAGTACATCTAGGAGATGATCATTATGTCCAGAAGAACTGGGATGGACTCTTGGAGAAAGTGGTGGCTCGGTTGGCCAAATGGAAATGGATACGATCCCAAATGTCGTACAGAGGTCGGATGTTAGTAATTAACAATCTGGTGACTTCAAGTCTGTGGCACTGGTGTATCTGTCTGGAGCCTCCACCACAGATTATTCAAGAGATTCAAAAAACTGTTGTTAATTTTTTTTGGGATGGTCTTCACTGGTTGAGGAGGGGCTTATTATACTTGCCACTTGATGAAGGTGGGCAGGGGATTATGGACATTGAAAGTAGAATTATTGCCTTCCGCCTTCAGACAGTGCAAAAAACTGTTATACTCCATAACGCCCGAGCCCTGGATGAATCTAGCACTGCTTTTTTTTAACCATGTGGGACAAATGGGATTGGGCAAAAGCTTAATATGGTGTCATCTTGAGAAACCTGAGACCTTACAAGTACCAGACTTTTACAAGAGTCTTTTTAAAGCTTGGCAATTTTTATCAATTCAAAGAGACTGTGATGACCTATCATTGTTTTGGATTCTAGAAGAGCCCATTGTATTTAATCCAAATATCTGCACCACAATAGGACAGTCTGCAAGCTTTATTCATAGTCTCTGTAGAAATAACATTACACAATTAAAACATTTAATCAACTGGGATGATTTTAATTGGAAAAGTCCAGAAACGGTAGCAGCAGAAACAGAAGTGCACTCAGTGCGGCTTGTGGGGAATTTCCTAAAACAAGTTAAAGCATCTCTAGGAAGTGAAGTAAGGACACTCCTGCAGACCACTTTTAAAGACAAGCTGAAACCACCCGAAGATCAGACTTTCAATACACTTGTGGTGTCTCCAGGAGGAGATTGGGACAATAGTAACACCAACAGATTACTTTCGACAAAAGATCTGAGAGACTTGCCCTTGCACACCATCAAAGGAAAACAGCTCTACAGGATCTGCGTAAAAGTAAAGAATCAGGATCAACTGAAAGCAGTGAAGGCCGACACACCCTGGAGGACGAAGATTGCCATTCCTGAAGGAACACTGCCAGCCTGGAGAGCGCTATATAGACCACCATTGACCAGTAGGGTAGGGGATTTACAGTGGAGGATATTGCATTGTATAGTTGCTGTGAACTCCTTTTTATCAGTTATTTGTCCAGGGGTTTTAGATACCTGCCCTTTCTGTGGGTTAAGGGAGACTGTATTTCACTGTTTTATGTTTTGTGAAAGATTGGGGACTTTTTTTAAAATGATAAAGCAGTTGATTGAGGGTCTGGGGGTCTGTTATAATAGGATGGTGTTTGTGTTTGGGGTAAAGAGCTCAAAAAAAACAAATACAAATGTTAACCTGGTTAACTTTATTTTAGGACAGGCGAAACTGGGAATATGGAAAACCCGGAAAAATAAAGTTAAGGGAGCAGGCAACACAGACCCCTCAGTATTATTTAAAATGACTTGTAAAAGTAGAATAGAAGTAGATCTGAATTTTTATAAATCTACTAGAAATCTTTCACAGTTTAAGGAAAAGTGGTGTGTAAATAATGTATTGTGTAATTATGACAATGATGAACTGCACTTTGTATTCTAGTTATAATTTGATTATTAATAGAATATGTATGAGCAGAAATCTGTATAGTTTTTGTAATAAATGAGTGGAATTGTGGGAATGGAAGGGATGAATGAAGGGGCGAGGGTTTGGGTGGGTATTTATGAAATAAAGGGATGGACTGGGAGTATTTAGAGTTTCAAAATGTGATTTTATTATAGTTTTTGTACCCGTGGTTAGATTTTGTGTTTTTAATGTATTTCATACTGAATTTAATAAAGTTGTTTTTTAAAAATAAAATAAATATCTATCTATCTATCTATCTATCTATCTATCTATCTATCTATCTATCTATCTATCTATCTATCTATCTATCTATCTATTATATAGTGCCTTTCACATCTATCTATCTATCTATCTATCTATCTATCTATCTATCTATCTATCTATCTATCTATCTATCTATCTATCTATCTATCTATCTATCTACAGTGGGTATATAAAAGAATCCCCCCCTTTGAAATATTCCCATTTTTTTGCTTTCCAGCCTTAAATGTAAACACACAAACTAATATTTTTTCCAGCTTTACTCACTCAATGCAATCTCTAACATCCAAGTGTATCACAGCTACAGTTCAGAAGAATTTTAAAAAATCAAAAACAAGAAATCCTGAGATGAATAAAGGACCCCCCCCCCCCAAACTCAATCAGGTGTCAGTGCCCCCCCCCCATTTCCATTGTGGTTACTGTCTTCCCCCGCCTGTGATCAGTTGTAATGCGTGTGATTAGTGAAGCTGTTCCTGGTCCATTCATTTCCTTCCTTGGTGGTGCAACTGACAGCACACAACTGACTAGGGGTGGGGGGCCACTGTCAAAAGATCTCAGGGACAGAGTTGTGGACAGACATTAGACAGGAGATGGAGACCAAAAAACATCTCAAAGGCTTTATCAATCCCAAGGAGCCCAGTAAAGTCCATCATAAACAAGTGTTTGGTACGACTAGGACCCTCACTGGACCCTCCAAAGTGGATGGAAGATCAAGGAGGAAACTGGTGAGAGAGGCTACCGAGAGACCAATGGCCACTGTGAAGGACTTACAGGATTTGATGGCACAGAGTGGTCATTAATGGTGTGCAGGTGACAACAATTTGACAAGCGCTCCACAATGGTGACTTGTTCAGGAGGGTCACACTTCTCAAGAAAGGCCACATGAAGGCTCGTTTGAGTTTTGCCTGAATGCACACCTTGAAGATTCGGATGCCAAGTGGAAAAAAGTCTTATGGTCAAATGAGACCAAAATTGAATGGTACACCTGGCGGAAATCCAATGCAGCTCACCATCCACCACACACCTTACCTACAGTAAAGCATGGAGGGGGCAGCATCCTGTCGTGGGGGGCCTGGGGCTCTTGTTAGTGTAGAAGGAGAAATGGCTGGGGCAAAATACCATCAAATTCTTGAGAAAAACCCTCTGCCAGAAAGTTGAAGATGAGCAGAATGTTCAACTTTCAACACGACAACGACCTGAAGCACACAGCAAAATGGACCACACGGTGGCTGAAGGAGAAAGATGTGAATGTCCTGGTGTGGCCAGTCAGAGCCCAGATGTAAATCAATACAGTAGATCTCACATCGATTATGGAAGATTCTGTTTATCCTTTATAAGCTAACAAGTTAATGGAATGTTCTTAATGGTCGGTGGGACCAGATTCACACACAGACCTGAACGTTTTGTTATATGGCAGGTATATCATTGTTTTTGACCTTATCATTGTACTCTTCTTTACCGACTTACAGTACGATAGTATTGTAAATACCCTGGAGGAAGGATGGGAATCCTGGCTGGGGTGGAGGTTAACTTCTTGCCCGGCATGGAGGCCATAACGGATGGACCAAGCCAACAGGGGTGCTGGGAGCAGTTCGTTCCCTAACCACACAGCAGGTGGCAGGGTTCTTCCGGGCTGAACCCAGAAAGGACACCCGTAAGGCATGCTGGGAATTGGAGTTTGGGAATACAGAGTTTGGGTTGCCACCAGAGGGTGCTGTCAGGGGAGGACTGCTCTGGTTTTCCCCACCACCTCGGAAATGCGTTGGTCAACTCGTCTGTGATACCGGGGCTAATTCAAAAGAAACCCACAGTCCTACCACGGCAGAGTCAGAGTCAGCAGAGGCGGTGGGCGACACTCACTTGGAGAAAGAGAGGAGGGAAGAAATTGATTATTTATCATATTTGAGATCAATCTTTGGTCTATTAGGTATTGGAAATGAGTTGCTGTCAAATTAATACCTTTATTATACCTCAGTCAAGTTGGGTGATACAGTGTCTGAGGTTTAGGGCTCAGTGGCGCCTCATTGTGGTCACACTATATATATATATATAAGGACTGTTAGTTATATATCTATTTTTATGAAAGCATATTTTGATTTATTTTTGTATTATTTATTCATTATTCTTCTTATTTCTCTTTTCTTGTAATTTCCCCGATACGAAAATATGCTCCAGAAATAAGTGTTGTTGCTAATATTTCTTTCCCCACCATCAAAAGATAAACTGGAATGCTAAGCAAATTAAGAAAAAAATCACAGTGCACTACCCACTCAATAAAAGACAAGCGGCAAACACCCATTTAGAGAAATCTTTGGATATTTGAGCACATCATCACATACCTGCCATCCAAGTCGGCTTCTGTTCTGATGGAGGGGTGTGCAGAAACGCACGTTTTTATTGGGCGTCCCTTCACAATGCGGAGGTGCCCACTGGGGGGCTCATTGTGGCTTTGTGTCACACTTTTTATTTTAGAAAGAAGCCCCAGGGCCCGACAGACTCATTAGGCAGAGGCAAACAGTTCTGTTGTTTTAGATTCTGTTCCCACTTGGAATAAAAATGAAATATGGGAGTAAAGCACGAGGTGCCCTGTCTAATTTAAACCTCTCCATGGACCCAGCATCTTAATTAACTCTACAACATGAATGCCATTGATGAACATTAACACCAGATAGAGGGTCATTATCGTAGAGTGGGACTGCCTGTGGGGTTGCCAACCAGGATCCCGAGCTGTTTCGTTGTGTGGTGGGTGCGGCAACATGCTGTACCAGTGCAGGCTCCCCAACCTGACCTAACTGCAGGACTTCACCCAGCCTTGGCCCAACTCGCACACACTCACTCACAGAGACACAGCTGAACAGCAGATTACATCAATATTAATGCGGTACATCAAATGAAATAGAAATATAAACAACAATTAAACAGTTAACTCTCCCTGCTCCCCTATAACAATGACATATAATAATAGAACAATAAACACCTAACAACAAACACTCATGACAATATCCAATGTATCAGAGGCAGGTGAAGATGGATGGAAAGTGGAAAAATCCTGTGAATGGTTTGCTGAAGGGAATGGAAAGTTTGTCCTACCAGTTTCCTGATGTGATGTAGGATGAGGTGATTGGGCGTACTACCTCAGAAAAAGAATGTTACCAATCCATACAACTCACATGAACAGGTGGGCATGAGACAGACCACCATAAATCCAGACAGGAACAGTAATCCAAGGTGAACTGTGGGTAATCCAAACAGGTGAGAACAGCAACAGAATAGACAGATAGACAATAGTGATCCTGACGTCTTGCATGTTCCTCCTTTTTAAAGTCTTCTTCCCAGCTGCCCCTTGCCCTACCCCACTGTCCAATAGTGTAATACCATCAGGGCTGCTGGGATATGTAATGTAAGTATATAAGTAGCGCTGCTGTATTCCCCATTGCCAGGCCATTGTGTACAGCTGAATCAAGGCTTGAGGTTGTTTACAGCGTCCACTTTCGGGGTCCCTGGCAATCACCACTCTACTGAAAAGGCCACCACACCTTTTTTCTGTATTAGCAAACCACTTCGGAGGCAGTTTAGCGGGAGTTTTATTTGGAGAGGGGATGAGTCCTGATCCAGAGTTTCTCACCATCCGAGAACTAAGCAGGCTAATGTCTCAGAATGTACGACCGAGATCATCTAGACTGGGCTGCCATCATCCCCTCCTACCCCTGTTGTGAAATGTGGTGGATGGTCTGACGTTGATCATGAATGGATTGTCACCAAGTAACCTTTCTAGGGGATCAGTAAGCTGTCTGCCTAAATGTTCAATGTGAACAGGGGTTCAGGCAGCCACTTAGTCCAATTTGAATGGTGGTCTCCGACGAAGGATGCAGTTATGTTCTTCAGGGTCCGGTTCACAAGCTCAGTGGTATGCTGTTGCCTTCAAGTGGACCACTATTTCCACAGGTCTGCTGCCACTGAGCCAGTAAACTACGGACCCCTGTCTGTTATGATGTTCTTAGGCACCATAATCAGGTGAATATCTCGTTCTTCAGGGTGGAGCAGATTAACCGGTGGGAACAGCTCCACATCCACCATCAGGTAGGTCTTTCAATCTTTAGTGTTGGGGAATGGTCCCAATAAACCTAGACACTCCCCCAGTGTGGTGGTGGTCACTGGTTGAAGCCATCCAGAGGGGAGACCAGGTGGAGTTTTGCATTGCTAACAGGCGGTACACATCTGGACATGTGGACCAGACATCTGGAGATGTAAGATAAGATACCTTTACTGTCACTGTACAATATAATTAAATATCATTTGGAGTAAGCCTAGTGATTCCTTAGGTAAAGATATACAGTGATCCCTCGCTATATCGCGCTTCGTCTTTCGCGGCTTCACTCTATCGCGGATTTTAAATGTAAGCATATGTGAATATATATTGTGGATTTTTCACTGCTTCGCGGATGTCTGCGGTCTACAGTACGTGTGCTTCCTTAGTTGATTTGCCCATTTGAATTCAAACAAGGGACGCATTTGAATTGAAACAAGGGACGCTATTGGCGGATGGCTGAGAAGCTACCCAATCAGAGCATGCGGTTAAGTTCCTGTGTGCTGCTGATTGGCTCAGCGACGGAGTGCTGCATTAACCAGGAAGTACTAATCTCACTCATTCAGCATTAACGTGCACAAGCGCCAACAGAAGATGCAAATGATTGCAGAAAAGGTATAAGTTTTGGATATGTTGAAGGACGGAAACAGCTACACCGCTGCAGGACACCATTACAGCATCAATGAGTTCACGATTCTTTTTATTTAAAAAGGAGGAAAAGCATATAAGATCTACGGCCGCAGTGTCTTTTAACCAGGGCGCAAAATGAGTTGCAAGTGGACGTTGTAAGGCAGTAGTCTGGATGGAATCTGCTTTAGGGATTTGAATTGAAGAATGATGGAAGAAGAACAACGGCGGTGCTAAACAGTCGCCTGAAGAGGCTCCTTTAGAAGAGCTGTAACGCTATCCTTTGTTGTGCAGTAAAATTAAACTCATCATTATCGGACAAGTCGTCATGTCATTGTTGGTGAGTAACCATAATTAATTATTTATGTACAGTACTTATTACATGTACATAGTTTAGTGTCACTGTACACACATTTTATTGTATACAGTTTTTCTTGCATTGTACGTATTTATTGATGGTGGCCTGTCTGTCGTAATGGCTGTAACATATGTGATATCGGAGACGCTCGATATCTTTAAAATAATATTTAGGTTTTACTGTGTTTACATACATAATTTCAACGAATCTTATCTAATATCTAAGAGAATACAAAGGGTTTATGCTGTATAATTGTGCGTGAAATGTTTATAATTGTGTGGGAGAGTTTATAAGGGCTTAAAATATATAAAAATAACCACATGAACATATGGTTTCTACTTCGTGGATTTTCTTATTTCGCGGGTGGCTCTGGAACGCAACCCCCGTGATGGAGGAGGGATTACTGTATAAGAGTAGACAATAAACCACAAGAAGTACAAATTTAAAAATAAACCTTAAACGATGAGAAGCACAGCAACTATTAACAGTTCCAAATATACACAGAGTAAAAGTGAAGGAAAAGGTTTAAGCATAAATAAATAAAATCACAGTGAAGATTACAGTCAATGCACTGGTCACGAGGTCCACATGGGTCGTGTCTAAGTGTGCGACTACATGTGTTTGATGCAGAAGTTCAGTTCAATCACTGGTGGTCTCTGTTATAGAAAGGGGCAGTGGTCGCTGTACATTTAATAGGCTAATTGGTTCTGGGGTAAAAGCTGTTCTTCAGCCTGGTAGTGTGGGCATGCAGGGCTCTGAAATGGGCACAGCAGCGAATATGCTATGGTCGAGGTGGGTAGGATCTTAACAGATGTTCTTTGGTTTTCTGCTGCAGTGGACAGTGAAGATATCTTCCAGTTGCAATAGCTGAGCTCCAGTAATTCTCTGAGCTGTTTTGATGATACACTGGAGGGTCTTTCTGTTCTCAGAGGGGCAGCCAGCGTACAGGATGACAGAGTCTGTGGTGCACCTGTTGAAGATAACTAGCTAGCACTTGCTGTGTGCATCCTTCAGGCTCCTCAAGAAGTGAAGCCTCCGAAGTCCTTTCTTGGCCATTGCTGTCGTGTTTGTTGACCATAACAGGTCCTGGCTGATGTGGACTCCCAAGTGTCTGAAACTCTGGACTGTCTCCACCCTCTCGCCATTAATACTGATGGGATGGTGACCACTGTACCTCAGTCTCCTGAAGTCCAGAATCAGTTCCTTTGTTTTCTTGGAATCGAGTACAAGGTTGATGTTGTGGCTCCAACCTCTTCTCTATAGGCTTTTTGATCAGTACTGGCGATCAGGCCAATCACGGTGATGTCGTCTGCAAACTTTATTATGATATTAGTATCATGGGTAAATTTGCAGTCATTTGTGAAGAGGGAGTAAAGGAGAGGGCTCAGCACACAGCCCTGTGGTACCTCAGTGTTCAACACTATGGATGAAGAGAAGTGCTCACAGTCTGTGGTGTGCTAATAAGAAAATCTAAAATCCAGCTGCACAGGTGTGAGTTGAGAGCCAAGTTGTTTAGATTGATAACCAGCTTGTTCGGGAAGATGGAGTTGAAAGGTGGAGCCGTAGTCGATCAACAGCTGCAGGAGTGACAGGGCAGTGTGAAGGGCAAGTGAGACCGCAGTTTACCTGTTTGCCCTGCAAGTGAACTGGTAATTGGTCCAGGGAGGTGGGGATGTTGCTCTTAAAGTGTCCAAGGACAAGAAGCTCAAAGCACTTCATAACAATAGGGGTCACGGTCACCATCACTCAGGGACCTCACCACTCCCAGTTTTGGAATAGGGACGATTGTAGCAGACTTGAGGCAAGTGGGGACAGCAGCCTGTTCTACAGAGCTGTTAAACAGGCTGGTGAGCACTGCTGTCACATGCTTCATGGCCCATCCAGTTACCCCATCAGGGTCAGTTGCCTTATTAGAGTTAACGGGGCTTAGAGCCCGTCTCACCTCATGTGCATTCAGTGCCAGAGTGCAAAATGGGGCCACTTGCTGGGTTAGTATGGTGATAAGTTGGTTGCTGTCCTTGTCAAACCATACAACAAAGTGACTGAGGTCATCAGGAAGAAATTAATTTCCAATGTTGGCTGAATAGGTGTTATGTGATTGTCCTTTGTAGCTGCCTGCTTGAACAGTTCCCAATCGGTTCCATCAAAGCAGTCCTGTAATTCAGTTATGGTTCCTTCAGGCCAGACTCTGACTCTCTGAACATTAAATGTGATCAGACCAGCCGAGGTGGGGAGAAGGCGACATTGTATAGACATTCACTGCTTTACAGTAAACGTAATCCAGTGTATTATTCCCGCTGGTTGGGAAATCAACAAACTAAGAAAATTTGGGGAGCCCAGTTTTAAGGTTGGCATGAGTAAAATTGCCCGCTAAGAAAAACACGGCATCTGAATGAATATTTTGCAGACCGTTTGTAGCATTGTGTAGTTCACCCAATGCCAGCTGTAACACACGTGCGATTGGAAGGCAGCTAAAAGGCCTGCATGATAGTAATTCCACGCCAGACCAGAGGGTGGAGAGGTGCACTGACTTTCTTTCTCAATCCCTTGCAGACCATCCACGGGAAATCCCACACGGTTCCGGCACCTCTGATGATGTCACTTCTGTTTTTCCTGTGCCTCTGATGACATCACTTCCATGAGCCATTGCATTGATCCATCCATTTTCCAACCCGCTGAATCCGAACACAGGGTCACGGGGGTCTGCTGGAGCCAATCCCAGCCAACACAAGGCACAAGGCAGGGAACCAATCCTGGGCAGGGTGCCAACCCACTGCAGCCATTGCATTGATGTCCCTGCATTTTTCAATCCAAAGGGGCATCACCCAAAACTGTAACAACTCCTCTGTGATGATGACGGCTTCTCTATTATATCCTCCCCCATCCTCACCTGCCAATACCCGTACTTCAGATCTAGGGAGTTGAATACTGCCGCCCATGTAAAGAATCTAAGATGTCATGGGCGAGTGGCATGGGGTATGCATCATGAAGGGTCTTCTGGTTCAGCTCCTTATAATCAACACAAAATTGTTAGGTTCCATCGGGCTTTGGAATGAGTACCATGGGACTAGCCCACGCCGAGGTGGAAGGTTCAATCACCCCTTCCACCAACATCCGGTCAACCCACTCCATGATCATTCCTCTTGTCAAAGGTGACACTTTATAAGCCCTGTACCATATTGGGACTTGGTTGACTGTCTGGAGGTGATGACACACCATTTCAGTCTGACCCAGTTTGTCCGACCACACCGAGTGCTATCTCCTAAGCATTGGTTGAAGGAGTGCTCGCTGTTCGAGAATTGCCTCCTCTACTAGGCCAGACTCACCAACCACTTGCGTGAAGTAATAATGCAAATTAGGCCAAACCAGAGTGCTCTGAGCCTTCCTCCCGAACCGATGGACATCAACCCACATCTGTCATGTTGTTCAGTCATCTACAGAGATGTTAAACAGGCTGGTGAGCACTGCTGTCACATGCTTCATGGCCCATCCAGGAACCCCATCGGGGTCAGCTGCCTTATTAGAGTTAACGGGGCTTAGAGCCCGTCTCACCTCATGTGCATTCAGTGCCAGAGTGCAAAATGGGGCCACTTGCTGGGTTAGTATGGTGATAAGTTGGTTGCTGTCCTTGTCAAACCATACAACGAAGTGACTGAGGTCATCAGGAAGAAATGAATTTCCAATGTTGGCTGAATAGGTGTTACCCTTGTAGTCTGTGATGGACCTAATGCCCTGCCACATGTGTCGGGGGTCAGAGCTGTTAAAATGATCCTCTGTTTTTCCTTTGTAGCAGCACTTTGACTCCTTAATGCCTTCCCTCAGATTGGACCTATCTGTTGCGTAGGGTCCCTCCAATACAGAAAGCAATGTCATGTGTCTTCAATAGGCTGTGGATCTCCCCGTTCATGCAGGCTTTCCTAATAGGGAACATACGGATGCTCCTAGTAATAGTGACATTGTCAATACTGAAGTTAACGTAAGATAAAACCGAGGAGACTTAGGCCTTTAAGTCCATGTGATTGTCCTTTGTAGCTGCCTGCTTGAACAGTTCCCAATCGGTTCCATCAAACCAGTCCTATAATTCAGTTATGGTTCCTTCAGGCCAGACTCTGACTCTCTGAACATTAAATGTGATCAGACCAGCCGAGGTGGGGAGAAGGCGACATTGTATAAACATTCACTGCTTTACAGTAAACGTGATCCAGTGTATTATTCCCGCTGGTTGGGAAATCAACAAACTAAGAAAATGTGGGGAGCCCAGTTTTATGGTTGGCATGAGTAAAATTGCCCGCTAAGAAAAACACGGCGTCTGAATGAATATTTTGCAGACCGTTTGTAGCATTGTGCAGTTCACCCAATGCCAGCTGTAACACTCGTGCGATTGGAAGGCAGCTAAAGGGCCTGAATGATAGTAATTCCACACCAGACCAGAGGGTGGAGAGGTGCACTGACTTTCTTTCTCAATCCCTTGCAGACCATCCATGGGAAATCCCACACAGTTCCGGCACCTCTGATGACGTCACTTCCGTTTTTCCGGCACCTCTAATGACGTCACTTCCATTTTTCCGGCGCCTCTGATAACGTCACTTCCGGTTCTGGGCCCGATGACGTAATTTCCTGTCTCGGCAAATAAAGGCACCACCTTTGACAACCTGCCTATGTTCTATTTTGGACTCAAACCTGTGAACAACTCCTAAGAATTACTCATTTGCAGCCAGGGAATATTATACGGGTGGCTGCACCAAACTTTTCTTGATGTCTTTGGCTCGTTCTTGTGACACAGCATAACATTAGTTTGGGGAGGGATATAATCTGCAGTGAGGAACACGACTGTAAATTCTCTCAGCAGGGAGAAAGATGTGCACTTCAGTGTTATCAGTTCTAAATATGGTGAGGAATATTGTTCAGCAATGACCGTGGAGGTGCACCAAGCATTATTTACATATATGCACACCCCACCACCTTTGTCCTTACCAGATTTAGCGGTCCGATCTGAGTTGTAGACAGTCCGGCCAGCAAGCTCAATAGCCACATCGGGAACGTTAGTGTTCATCCAGGTTTCGATGAAAAACGAGGCACAGCTGTTCATCCTGTGGGAAGAATTCCTCAATCTTAGCTCGTTGATCTTGTCGACTACACATTGGGTGTTCAAAACGAACAGACAGGGTAGAGTTGGCTTCTTCAGGGAGTTCTTAATTCTAGCATGGACGCCAACTCTCTTACCCTGCTTCTGCTTCCTCTCCCGTCTCTGCCTACTGCTGGGTCCTCGCCATACTGGTAATCCAGGTGGGCACCAATGTGCTGAAAGCCTCATCTGAGATATTGGGAGTTGGTTTTGGAATTAAGCCCTTCATTCCAATATCCAGTATTTCTTACAAGCTGTATGTTGTGTGAATGATTCTAAACTTAGTACAGTTGCTCACTTTGCTTAAAAGTAAAATAGCGAGGATAAAATAAAGAACAAAGAAGACATCTAAATGGACAGCTACATGTTTGTGACCACCATGTCACCTCCAGGATCTTAAACAACATTTTTGAGCATCCAAAGTGACCACTGGTCAGACTGACTTGGTACTATTTTAGGAACTTGAGCATGATGTCTTGGGCACTACCAACTGACAATGACAACCCCAATCCTTGGTGGGAAGCTCCCTATAATGTATGCGGGCAGGCCTCTCCTAGCAGCTTGAGATTGGACAATGTCCTTCATGTGCATAGGAAGATCAGGCCAAAGGGTTGGAGACCAATACCGCACATACCATCAGTGCAGCCCATGCGCCCGCATTGGGCACAATGTTAGCATCGCCCTTACGACAGTACACATTGAACGTGAACTGTCCGAGGTACAACACCCACCTGGTTAACCTAGACGTGGTCCTCCGGCAATTGAATGCTCAGGTCAGAGCCTGGTGGTCCACCCAGTCACTTAGCCCTCCTACCTCCCAGCTCAGCTCAGTGTCTGGGCTTTCCACAATCCTTTTATACACCCTGACCCGGAGGTGTTCCTGTCCAACAGTCCACAGTTCCTTATTCCTTCTGGGTCAGGGTAAACAGTCCTTTTCCTCAACCCGGGAGCACATCGTTTCTTCCTGTCACGTGATGATGACGTACCCCCGAGTTATAGGGCACATAAGAGCCCACGAGCCCCCCTACAGCGACGCCTGGTGGCCCCCAAGGTATCCAGCAGGGCTGTGTGTAGAAACTACAAAGTCCATAAGGCCCTGCTGGAACTCAGGGCACGTCCACGCTGTCCGGAGAGCTCCTCCTGGCGTCCTGGGGGTGAGGGCCAGAGTAAGAAGCCGGCAATCCACGACAATAGATAGATAGATAGATAGATAGATAGATAGATAGATAGATAGATAGATAGATAGATAGATAGATAGATAGATAGAAAACGCACAATATAATAGATAGATAGATAAATAGATAGAGTGAAAGGCACTATATAAAAGATAGATAGATAGATAGAAAACGCACAATATAATAGATAGATAGATAAATAGATAGAGTGAAAGGCACTATATAAAAGATAGATAGATAGATAGATAGATAGATAGATAGATAGATAGATAGATAGATAGATAGATAGATAGATAGAAAACGCACAATATAATAGATAGATAGATAAATAGATAGAGTGAAAGGCACTATATAAAAGATAGATAGATAGATAGATAGATAGATAGATAGATAGATAGATAGATAGATAGATAGATAGATAGATAGATAGAAAATGCACTATATAATAGATAGATAAATAGAGTGAAAGGCACTATATAATAGATAGATAGATAGATAGATAGATAGATAGATAGATAGATAGATAGATAGATAGATAGATAGATAGATAGATAGATAGAACGTGGAGTTTGCATGTTCTCCTGTGTCTGTGTGGGTTTCTCCCACAGTCCAAAGACGTACAGGTTCGGTGCATTGGTGATCCTAAGTCGTCCCTGGTGTGTGCTTGGTGTGTGTGTGTGTGTGTGTGTGTGCGTGTGTGTGTGTGTGTGTGCCCTGCGGTGGGCTGGCGCCCTTCAGTGGTTTGGTTCCTGCCTTGCTCCCTGTGCTGGCTGGGATTGGCTCCAGCAGACCCCCGTGACCCTGTGTTGGGATATAGCGGGTTGGACACGGACTGAGTGACTGACTGACTGACTGACTGACTGACTGACTGATGGACTGACTGACTGACTGAGGTGAATTGTACTTCATTCCTCCTTCAGTAATCCTGCGTTATTATTTGTGCAGTGCTGACAGGACTAGTAACGTTACTTTACGTCTGTAGAGCGTAAGCTACGGATGCAGACAGGCTAACGTGATGGCTGTCTAACTAACATTAGGCAGATGAGCAGATAAAAGCTAAGTGATAAAGGAGCAATTACAAGCTAACAATTATTTTTCATTGCTCTAATATAGTAAATAACCATACCAGTCATATTTATTTCAGAAATGTTTGTGTTTATTGTTTCTTTTTAGTAGTTCATTACAAAACGACAATATCATGGTACATTGCCCATAGGTTTGTGCAGAGCCCGGTGAAATTCTAATTTGTGTGGGTAAATCAACGTGCAACCTGTCGATCCGTGAAGCGTAGCTCTTCCTCACACTGAAAAACCCCAGAACGATTCTTTGCTTACGTTTTCTTGCACATACTGTAAAGTTTCACATTTGTAATTAATTTCAGCCACTTTGCAGAGCTCCGTTTTCACTCATCATCAAGAAAAGGCCAAATTAAGTCCGCTGCAATGCCATGTTGTACAACAATAAAATGTGAAAATGCCTGAGGAGGTGAATCCTTTTTGTCGACATTGAGCGATTCCTATATTATTAGTCAGTCAGTCATTTTCCAACCCGCTATATCCTAACTACAGGGTTACGGGGGTCTGCTGGAGCCAATCCCAGCCAGCACAGGGAGCAAGGCAGGAAACAAACCCTGGGCAGGGCACACACACACACACACACACACACGGGACAATTTAGGATCGCCTATCCACCTGACCTGCATGTCTTTGGAATGTGGGAGGAAACCCACGCAGACACGGGGAGAACCCAGGACGTGAACCCAGGTCTCCTTACTGCGAGGCAGCAGTGCCAACCCCTATATTATCAATTTACACAAAAACATTTGGATCCGCACGAGAAGGTAAGATATTTCTTGGCGGCCTGCTTGATTTGCTTATTCCTCAGACTGTAAACGATGGGGTTCAGTAGCGGCGTCAGCAGGTAACTTAACACTCCCATTATGACTCGGTTATCGGCGGACATACTGCCAGTCACAACTGTTATATACAGCAAATCAGCTGAGAAATAATAGACGGACACAATGAACAAATGGGAGGCACACGTGGAAAAAGCTTTCTTGCTGTCCTCCTTACTCCGGGAATAAATATTTAGGATTATTATGAAATAGGATCCAAGTATAAGCAGCAGGGGGATGTTTACCACACACATGGCAGCAACAACTGCCTTTTTCAAAACATCGGTGACATCTGCACACGCCAGGATAGCCACCGAAGAGAAGTCACAGTAGCAGTACTGCACGATATTGGGGCCGCAGTATGGCAGTGACATGGCATCAAGAACGTGGAGTAGAGGGGCCATGTACCCCAGTGCCCAGGCTACAGTGGTCAGCACAACGCAGACTTTACCGTTGATGATGAGGTGGTAGTGAAGCGGCTTCATAATTGCAACGTATCGGTCGTAGGCCATGACTAGCAATATTATATTTTCTGTGCTTCCAGATGCCAGAATCAAATACATCTGCAGGAAACATCCAGCAAAAGAAATGAGTCTGTCCTCGAGCAAGAAGACGGCCATCATTTTTGGTAGGATGAGAGTCGACAGGAGGACATCTAAGACAGATAAGTGACAGAGGAAGAAGTACATGGGAGTGTGGAGCCTCTGGTCCAGGAGCACCAGGTACAGCATCAGGAGGTTGCCAGCCATCACAGCCACGTAGAGCAGCAGAAACAGAATGCACAGAAGATTCTGGCGGTCCTGAAGTCCCGGGACCCCCACCAGATAGAATTCTTTGACTGCATGTTCTGTCCCGTTGAGATCTTTCATCCTCTGTGCGATATGGCTCCTAAAAAAACAAAAATGTTACAAAGTTTGTCATTATATCAGCCCTCAAGGTGGGCACAGGTGACTGTCTCAGGGGTTCAAATCCTGCACTCTCTCTCAGTTAAATGTTCCCCTTCTTAGAAACTGGATATGTGGAAAGAAAAACATTAAAAAGGGTTCTAGTCACAACAAAACTATTATGAAAAATGAACAAAAGAGGGTTCAGAAATGAATAATGACTTCAAACTTTACATACGCTGTCAGCAGGGATTAGTGTGAGCAAAAAGAAAGAACAAATACCAGCACGCCATTCCACCTAGAGTTTTGTGGCCCTTGCTACTACATGAAGTTCTCACGTCAACTGTGGAAGCCCTGGAGAAGAAGATCAGTAGTTACCAGAGAAGGGGGTTTGGCCTGCCAAGGAGTTTGAGTAGCACTGTCCAGTGGGGGTCCATTTTCCTTTCTCGTAGGGAAAGTATTATAATCGTCCAAAAATTTGACCTCGAGATTTTGATGAATCACAACATTTTAGACCTCCCTGAGTTCGATTTACTTTCTCTTAGAGAAAGTATTTTAATCGTCCAAAAATTCCACCTCCAGATTTTAATGAATCTCAATGTTTTAGATCTCCCAGAGTCCATTTTACTTTCTCGTAAGGAAAGTATTATAATCGTCCAAAATTTGACCTTGAGATTTTGATGAATCTCAACGTTTTAGATTTCCCCGAGTCTGATTTACTTTCTCGTAGGGAAAGTATTGCAATCATCCAAAAATTCAATCTTGATATTTTGATGAATCTCAGTGTTTCAGATCTCCCTGAGTCCGATTTACTTTCTCGTAGGGAAAGTATTATAATCGTCCAAAAATTCCACCTCCAGATTTTGATGAATCTCAATGTTTTAGATCTCCCAGAGTCCATTTTACTTTCTCGTAAGGAAAGTATTATAATCGTCCAAAAATTTGACCACGAGATTTTGATGAATCTCGATGTTTTAGATCTCCCCGAGTTTATTTTACTTTCTCGTAGGGAAAGTATTATAATCGTCCAAAAATTCGACATTGAGATTTTGATGAATCTCAACATTTTAGACCTCCCTGAGTTCGATTTACTTTCTCGTAGAGAAAGTATTTTAATCGTCCAAAAATTCCACCTCCAGATTTTGATGAATCTCAACATTTTAGATCTCCCCGAGTCCGATTTACTTTCTCGTAGGGAAAGCATTGTAATCGTCCCAAAATTCAACCTCCAGATTTTGATGAATATTGATGTTTTAGATCTCCCCGAGTCTGATTTACTTTCTTGTAATAATAATAATAATAATAATAATAGGGAAAGTATTATAATCGTCCAAAAATTCGACCTCCAGATTTTGATGAATCTCAACATTTTAGATCTCCCCGAGTCCATTTTACTTTCTTGTAGGGAAAGTATTATAATCAACCAAAAAGTCAACCTCGAAAAAAGATTAATAATTAAAACACTTTCACAACATTTAGAGGTCAAGGAATTGAATGGTCCAATAGGGTTTTTAATTTAGGGCATATCCTGAGGGCATCCCACAGCATCATTTTGTTCTTATTATGGGTGGTGCTATGTTTGGTTTGTACTTCACCTGTTGCTAGGGGCAGTGTGCTTGACATCACCACAGGGTGTGGTACACATAATGGGTGAACTGGCCTCTCGTCTGGGGTGGAGAATGGGAGGCCATTATGGAAGGATGGCATACATGGGTGTATGTCCTGGCTGGTATGGTTCTTATTGTCATTCCCACATGGGTGGACTTGGAGAGACTGCCTGCCAAGAACAGTTCCTTACCCCGTACAATAGATGGCATGGCTGCAGTTTGGCCTGGGAGTCGTAGTTCAGGAGGGCGGCCCTATTGGGATCTCTGGGTACCATCACAGGGCCCTGCGCTCTTTCAGATTTACCCGGGTGTGACATTTCGGGTCAGCACGACATTCCCTTTCCAACCCGACACCGTTGGCAGTCATAGAGTGAGATGAGCCAGGCAGATGAGGACGCAAACATCCTGCCAAGGGGTAGGCGCAAAAGTGACGGGGCTTTAATGAAAAATACAAATCACAAATCAGCTAGCGTTCAAAGAAGCATTCAATTCAGCTTTCATGAATGAATAATCCATAAAGTCAGGGCAACGTGGAAGGTTAAAAAAAAAGAAATATTCCATTAAAAACCAGCAGGTGCATCCCTCTAAAATCCGACGGCACCCCGGCTTACCCTCTTCAGATCTCACAGCACGAGGAGACGTCCTCCAGCCCATAATCCTGCCTCCAATCCCGTCAGGGTCCACAGCGCGCCTCTGAGCCCACCTCCTTCTGACTGCCACTGCCATGTGCCAGCCTTGTGGTGGTGGGGGGAGGGGGGGCTCTCATTCCCATCCCTGTCCTACAGCTTCTCTCTCTCTCATTCCTGCCCCCCTTCTCCAACCTTTAGTCTCCGCCTCTTTTTTTGTTTTCCCTTCTCTGTTCTCCTCACCCCCATCACAACCCCCCCCCCCACCTTTGTTTTCTTATAGGCGACGGTAGCTCCCAGGAAATACGTTTGTTTTGTAATTGTGGTGTCTAAGTAACCTGAAACTACATAGATATAATATACAAAGGTGATTCCCCTCCCTTAGTGATACGGTGGTAAGTAATCACATAGGAGAAATAACTTAGTTTTCTTTAATGATGATTTACGCGACATAACAGACAAGGAAGCCGACGGGCGGATGGGAGATAACGTCATCCGATCGTGAAAAGCCTTCCAACGCAGCAACGAAAATGGCAGACTGCATACATCGAGATCCCACTTCGGTAATAGTCTTGCCATTGGCTTCCTCGCCTGTTATTTCTCCTATGTGATTTCTTACCGCCGTATCACTAAGGGAGGGGTATCACCTTTTTATATTATATCTATATAGTTTCGGGTTATGTAACAAGCCGCAATTACAAAACGAACGTATTTCCAGGGAGCTAGCGCCCCCTATAGGAAAACAGTGGCACAGCAGGCTCCCCTGATATTACCTTGATTGGGTGCGTGTAGCCCGTCTACTCTAACTGTGTGTAGAAAGGGGCCCTGAGTTCTTTACTCCAATGCCTAATTTATTATGATTCTAATTACTTTAATAATTTGAGTCTCGGGTCACTATGAATAAAACATTATCAAATAATTCTAGTAATACACTGGTTAGATAATAACAAATAATGGTGAAAGAAATTACCTGTTAACATTCGTTCCTAACCCAATAGTTTATTTTACACCAACTTATAATAAACACCAGGAAACTGGGTTATAAAACAATAATGAATTCCCCATTTAATTATAAGTCAACCAACACAATTAATAAACTGAAAATAATCAGCAACTATATTACACTATTAATACTAAAATAAAACACATTCAGTCTTGTCACTCTATTTGAAACAAAACGTTGCAGGCCTGATTCGTGGCTTGGGAGCGTTGTGACCAAAAACTTCTCGGTCCTTTCACTCCAACAGGAGCAACAAAATAAAATGAAAAAGGTACCTTACTTGGCAATGTTGTTATCAGTCCAACAAATCCCTCTGACCTCTCTGCCTCTGTCTATGCGCAGGTAGCCGCTGTTTAGTAAATCCAAAAATGTCTCCGTCCTCCAAATAAGCAAACGTCCATTAGCGTGTTGAGCTGAGTTAACTCCTGCCTCTGGTAGTTCGCTCCGTTTACTCCCCTAGTTGAATTAACAAGTCGTTCCTCACCAGATGGACCCTGCGAATATCTAATCGAACTTCTTCGTCTATCTCAGCAGTTCGTATCCCGGTTGATCATTTATCTCTCAAACTTTCTGCTACACCACCTTGGCGTCACGTTCTCTCTTTCTTTTTTTCTCTTCCTCCAGCCCTTCCGTTTTTACTGCCACTTCCGCTTATCAAAATAAAAGTCATCATAACTACGTAAACAAACTATTACACTAAAGTTAACAGTTTACAACACAACATTTACATTTTTACATTAATTAGAGATTTAAACACATTTCTATCTGGGCTACACGCGGGTATGAGACGCCGCTACCTCTGACGCACCTGACTGATCCGCTCACTTTTACACTGGGGGACAACCTTGCGTGACGAGGGGGCACCGTGTAATACCGTTGTCTCTCCTCCTTCCTTTCCTGCAGAAAGGAAGATTGACACTCTATGGGTCAGACCACCTGGACCCGCCTCTTCCTCCCAGAATCCAACTTAAGGGGAAACAGCGCCATCTTGGGCAGACTGATTGAATTACATGACGTCACAAATTTAACGCTGTACCACGCCTTTTGCGTACCATTCAATAGTAGGCCGGGTTTGCCTTTGGGTGCCCCAGACCCCTTTATCTTCTGGTGTATGTGCCCAAATCATCCCCGGAGCGAAGCACACTGACGTACGATGTCTAAACTACAGTGGTGTGAAAAACTATTTGCCCCCTTCCTGATTTCTTATTCTTTTGCATGTTTGTCACACAAAATGTTTCTGATCATCAAACACATTTAACCCTTAGTCAAATATAACACAAGTAAACACAAAATGCAGTTTGTAAATGGTGGTTTTTATTATTTAGGGAGAAAAAAAAAATCCAAACCTACATGGCCCTGTGTGAAAAAGTAATTGCCCCCTGAACCTAATAACTGGTTGGGCCACCCTTAGCAGCAATAACTGCAATCAAGCGTTTGCGATAACTTGCAATGAGTCTTTTACAGCGCTCTGGAGGAATTTTGGCCCACTCATCTTTGCAAAATTGTTGTAATTCAGCTTTATTTGAGGGTTTTCTAGCATGAACCGCCTTTTTAAGGTCATGCCATAGCATCTCAATTGGATTCAGGTCAGGACTTTGACTAGGCCACTCCAAAGTCTTCATTTTGTTTTTCTTCAGCCATTCAGAGATGGATTTGCTGGTGTGTTTTGGGTCATTGTCCTGTTGCAGCACCCAAGATCGCTTCAGCTTGAGTTGACGAACAGATGGCCGGACATTCTGCTTCAGGATTTTTTGGTAGACAGTAGAATTCATGGTTCCATCTATCACAGCAAGCCTTCCAGGTCCTGAAGCAGCAAAACAACCCCAGACCATCACACTACCACCACCATATTTTACTGTTGGTATGATGTTCTTTTTCTGAAATGCTGTGTTCCTTTTACGCCAGATGTAACGGGACATTTGCCTTCCAAAAAGTTCAACTTTTGACTCATCAGTCCACAAGGTATTTTCCCAAAAGTCTTGGCAATCATTGAGATGTTTCTTAGCAAAATTGAGACGAGCCCTAATGTTCTTTTTGCTTAACAGTGGTTTGCGTCTTGGAAATCTGCCATGCAGGCCGTTTTTGCCCAGTCTCTTTCTTATGGTGGAGTCGTGAACACTGACCTTAATTGAGGCAAGTGAGGCCTGCAGTTCTTTAGACGTTGTCCTGGGGTCTTTTGTGACCTCTCGGATGAGTCGTCTCTGTGCTCTTGGGGTAATTTTGGTTGGCCGGCCACTCCTGGGAAGGTTCACCACTGTTCCATGTTTTTGCCATTTGTGGATAATGGCTCTCACTGTGGTTCGCTGGAGTCCCAAAGCTTTAGAAATGGCTTTATAACCTTTACCAGACTGATAGATCTCAATTACTTCTGTTCTCATTTGTTCCTGAATTTCTTTGGATCTTGGCATGATGTCTAGCTTTTGAGGTGCTTTTGGTCTACTTCTCTGTGTCAGGCAGCTCCTATTTAAGTGATTTCTTGATTGAAACAGGTGTGGCAGTAATCGGGCCTGGGGGTGGCTACGGAAATTGAACTCAGGTGTGATACACCACAGTTAGGTTATTTTTTAACAAGGGGGCAATTACTTTTTCACACAGGGCCATGTAGGTTTGGATTTTTTTTCTCCCTAAATAATAAACAGCATCATTTAAAAACTGCATTTTGTGTTTACTTGTGTTATATTTGACTAATGGTTAAATGTGTTTGATGATCAGAAACATTTTGTGTGACAAACATGCAAAAGAATAAGAAATCAGGAAGGGGGCAAATAGTTTTTCACACCACTGTACATGACCTAGAGACATAGGAGCAAAACTGGAAGTCCCCAAGAAAACTGGCATGGACACCAGGAGAACACGCCTTCAAGAGTGTGCCAACCAGTAAGCCTTTTCTCTGTATATGACACTCATGGAAGCCACCAGACATGTTTGTTAAGCCTGACAGACTGAAATGATAAACAAGTGACGGAGACATCAGCCCTAAAGCTTTGGGGTCTTCTGTAACACACAACTAAGTAAGGTCAGCCGGCACTGTGCGAGGGTCCCTGAAATGCTGCCTGGCACATTTGAGTTATTAAGAGCCACTAAGAGTGGTGTCACCTACCTGCAGTCCACGCCACCCGACTGGACACTTTACAAGAGAGTCTGCCACGCAGAGTCTGGGTTGGTACGCGGGGACTCGTCTGAAATGATCTGGCGTTGTTCACAATCACCCGACTCACGCACGCCCAATTCGAGCCTGCACGCCAACCCTTTATTTAAAAACTCACCCTTTGCCACGGAGCATTCATCACGCCCCAGGGTGCAATTTTATGGCCTCGGAAGTAGTCCTGGGTCAGCATATAAGGGTCTCTTTTACCTCACTCTGAGAGTCGGAGTCGGGAGAAGAAGACATGGAAGAGGACAAAGCTCACCAAGTTTGAAGGACAGGTGAAAAAGAATTGTGTTTGTTGTGGCAGAGAATACCCGTAAAGGTATTGGGACTAAAATGGTCTTTTGAACCCGGGACTGGTGCCTGCCTGGTAGTGTCTGAGATTTGGGGTTTTTGAGAAGCGCCCCCCCCCCTACAGGTCCCAAGGGATATTATATGGCTCTTACACTTGCTCGTTGTCCAAGTCTGTGGACAAATCAAAGCCTTCAGGCCCCTGTTCTCTTTTCTTTGACACTTTGGCGTTGGCGACATGAAATATCTCTGGTGATCGACTCTCTCGCTACATTTCTCAATCAACGATTTTGCCTCACGTTTCGGCTTTGGCTTATTTAATTCCTCATTCTCCCAGTTATGACTTTGGCTTCTTATTCCAATTACGATCCATCTTCTCATTCCATCGCAGTTTTGTAGCCAGTACTCAATCCGTTACGAAAGTGACAGCACATTGCAAAGTTAATTCTGATTACGCCCGACAGCGTGTAACTACAGGATGGATGGAAGTTGGTATAAATTATATAGGATGGCTGGGTTTTTCATAGGGAAATGGATTTGGCCAGCAGACGACAGAATGTGACGGAGGCAGGTGGCTCATAACTCGAGGATGATGGACATCAGGTCCAACCTGTGATCTGGGCTGCCTTTTATTTTACATTGTGGTATCCACAACTTGTTGTGGTAAACATGGCCAAAACTGGGTGCGAGGCCTCCAGAATAAGTCACAAAGCAAGCCAGGACCTTGACTGGCCAGCCCTAGATGAGGCTCACCCTGAGACAACCAGCCCCAACTGTTAGTTGGAGGCTGCGTCTTAACCAGGCCTAAACACAGGGAGTTAGCTTTAAAAGCTCAAAATGTGCACTCAATTTCCAAACCTCACAAAAATGTCTTATAAGGGAGAGAAAATGTAAAATCTCTGGTTACTATAGACAATCTAAACTGTAATACATGAAAAAAAAACGGGCAGAACAATCAGCGAAAAAAGTGTAAGCTAATAAAGCAATCCACCGCAATCACTCCTCAAAACACAACTCACAAGCAAAAAAAGGCCATAAACCAGAAATGAAGCAATCCGCCTTCATAAAAACGACACGTGACACAAACATACAGTTGACATGTCTCTGTTGTTCCAACAGACGGTGCATCACAAAAATTTGCAGTTATAAAATGAATTGCATTTGTCATTCCAACGGATGGCGCGGCGCACAGCTTATGTGAAACCCAATTTCCAAATGGCAAAAAACAGAGACATATGGATTGTATTTCTCATTCTAACAAATGGTGCATCACAAACATTTGTAGCAATACATTTTATTTCTACAAATGTTTGTAATGCGCCATCTGTTGGAATGACAAATGCAGTGCATTTTAGTACTACATTCACTACAAAATACAAAATTACAGTAGAATAGTGCACTGCATAAACAATCAGCAAAAAAGTTGTTGTCTGAAAAAGCAATCCACAACAATCAAGCCTCAGCACTCAATCCACATACAAAATCCAACGAAAGAACCAAAAAAGACCATAAACCGGAAATCAAGCAATCCACCCTTAAACATCACAAACATTTGTAGTAGTACAATGCATTGCATTTGTCATTCCAACTGACGGTACGGTGGCGCAGTGGCAGTAAGGAGACCTGGGTTTGATTTCCGGGTCCTCCCTGCGTGGAGTTTGTATGTTCTCCCCGTGTCTGCGTGGGTTTCCTCCCACAGTCCAAAGACATGCAGGTTAGGTGCATTGACGATCCTAAAATTGTCCTAAAAGTGTGTGCTTGGCGTGTGTGTGTGTGTGTGTGTGCCCTGTGGTGGGCTGGTGCCCTGCCCGGGGTTTGTTTCCTGCCTTGCTCCCTGTGCTGGCTGGGATTGGCTCCAGCAGACCCCTGTGACCCTGTGTTAGGATATAGCGGGTTGGACACAGACTGACTGACAGACAATGCATTGCATTTGTCATTTCAACAGATGGTGCATCACAAACATTTGCAGTAATAAAATGCATTGCATTTGTCAGTCCAAGTGAGGTGCATTGGTGATCTTAAATTGTCCCTATAGTGCTTGGTGTTTGCGGGTGCCCTGCGGTGGGCTGGCGCCCTGCTCGGGTTTTGTTCCTGCCTTGTGTTCTATGTTGGCTGGGATTACCTCCAGCAGACCCCCGTGACCCTGTAGTTAGGATATAGCGGGTTGGAAAATGACTGACTGACAGACAATGCATTGCATTTGTCATTCCAACAGATGGTGCATCAGAAACATTTGCAGTAATAAAATGCATTGCATTTGTCAGTCCAACAGATGGTGCACTGCCTATATGAATGCCAATACTAAATGGCAAAAAACAGAGACATATGCACTGGCATTTGTCATTTCAATAAATGGCACATCACAGACATTTGTAGTAATGCATTTTATTTCTACAAATGTTTGTGATGTGCCATCTGTTGGAATGACAAATGCAGTGCATTTTAGTACTACATCCACTATAAAATGCATTCCAATAGACGGTGCACTGCAAACGTTAACGTTGAGGTCTATGTCGATTGCTTCAATGAGTAGCACAGCTGCTATACAGTTTTTAGCTTAATGGATAAGGAAAAGATGGCGCGGAGTGGTGGCTTTGAGGCTAAGGATCTGTACTGGTATCCAGAAGGTTGCCGGTTCGAATCCCCATCAGTGCCAAAAGAGATCCTACTCTGCTGGGCCCTTGAGGAAGACCCTTAACCTGAAATTGCTCCAGGGGGCGCTGTACAATGGCTGACCCTGCGCTCTGACCCCAAGGGGTATGCGAAAACCAGCCATCACTTCAGACGAATTTGGGGTTGCCAATCAGCCTAAACTGCATGACTTAGAGACATAAAACTGGAACACCCCAGGAAAATCGGCATGGACACCAGGAGAACACGCATTCAAGAGTGTGCCAACCAGTGAGCTTTTTTTTTAATTTTATATGACACTCATGGAAGCCACCAGACATGTTTGTTAAGCCTGAAAGACTGAAATGATAAACAAGTGACGGAGACATCAGCCCTGACACATAAAAATAAGTAAGGCCAACCGGCACTGTGTCAGCGTCCGTGAAACTCATGCCAGGCACATTTGAGTATTAAGAGCCACAAATTGTGGTGTCACCTACTTGCAGTCCACGCCGTCTGACTGGACACTTTACAGTAGCAGAAAAAGCTATCAGGAGAGTCTGCCACGCAGAGTCTGGGTGGTACGCGGGGACTCGTCTGAAATGCTGCTACTTTTAAATTGAAGCCCCTGGGCCCAGAGCTCTGATCTGGCGTTGTTTGCAATCATTTGTGACTCCTTGTGCCCTGAGAGATGCCAAAAAAAAAAACAAAACAAAGGCAGTGACGAACAATCTGTGGGGACTGCCTTGTCATTTTTAGAAATGTCATGTTTTATGTCTTTATTGTTAATTGCCTTTCATCCCAGTTGCTCTTTGTTATCCATTTTTTCTCCTCACCTGGTTACTCCAGCGCAGGGGGGGCTCACAGCCTTCATTCAATGTAATATGAAGAGACACGTAAGATGTTTAAAGACTGAAGTGACAATACCAAGAATTTCACATTATTAATAAACATGCAGAAATGAGAGCTGGATGGCCTATGGATTGTGTCAGGTCTTGTAGGCCATCACGCCATCTACGTGCGCTTCTGCACTTCATATTTTTGCTGGTTTTCCCTAAAATGATTGCATTGTTCTAATTGATTTCATTTTGTACTTGATAGTATAATAATTACAGTGCATCCAGAAAGTATTCCCAGCGCTTCATCACTTTTTCCACATTTTGTTATGTCACAGCCTTATTCCAAAATGGATTAAATTCATTTTTTTCCCTCAGAATTCTACACACAACACCCCATAATGACAACGTGAAAAAAGTTTACTTGAGGTTTTTGCAAATTTATTAAAAATAAAAAAATTGAGAAATCACATGTCCATAAGTATTCACAGCCTTTGCCTTGAAGCTCCAAATTGAGCTCAGGTCCATCCTGTTTCCCCTGATCATCCTTGAGATGTTTCTGCAGCTTCATTGGAGTCCACCTGTGGTAAATTCAGTTGATTGGACCTGATTTGGAAAGGCACACACCTGTCTATAGAAGGTCCCACAGTTGACAGTTCATGTCAGAGCACAAACCAAGCATGAAGTCAAAGGAATTGTCTGTAGACCTCCGAGACAGGATTGTCTCAAGGCACAAATCTGGGGAAGGTTACAGAAAAATTTCTGCTGCTTTGAAGGTCCCAGTGACCACAGTGGCCTCCATCATCTGTAAGTGGAAGAAGTTCACAACCACCAGGACTCTTCCTAGAGCTGGCTGGCCATCTAAACTGAGCGATCAGGGGAGAAGGGCCTTAGTCAGGGAGGTGACCAAGAACCCAATGGTCATTCTGTCAGAGCTCCAGAGGTCCTCTGTGGAGAGAGGAGAACCTTCCAGAAGGACAACCATCTCTGCAGCAATCCACCAATCAGGCCTGTATGGTAGAGTGGCCAGATGGAAGCCACTCCTTAGTAAAAGGCACATGGCAGCCCTCCTGGAGTTTGCCAAAAGGCACCTGAAGGACTCTCAGACCATGAGAAAGAAACTCATGAACTCTTTGGTGTGAATGCCAGGTGTCACGTTTGGAGGAAACAGGTACCGCTCATCACCAGGCCAATACCATCCCTACAGTGAAGCATGGTGGTGGCAGCATCATGCTGTGGAGATGTTTTTCAGCGGCAGGGACTGGGAGACTAGTCAGGATAAAGGGAAAGATGACTGCAGCAATGTACAGAGACATCCTGGATGAAAACCTGCTCCAGAGCGCTCTTGACCTCAGACTGGGGCGACGGTTCATCTTTCAGCAGGACAACGACCCTAAGCACACAGCCAAGATATCAAAGGAGTGGCTTCAGGACAACTCTGTGAATGTCCTTGAGTGGCCCAGCCAGAGCCCAGACTTGAATCTGATTGAACATCTCTGGAGAGATCTTAAAATGGCTGTGCACCGACGCTTCCCATCCAACCTGATGGAGCTTGAGAGGTGCTGCAAAGAGGAATAGGCCAAACTGGCCAAGGATAGGTGTGCCAAGCTGGTGGCATCATATTCAAAAAGACTTGAGGCTGGAATTGCTGCCAAAGGTGCATCAACAAAGTATTGAGCAAAGGCTGTGAATACTTATGGACATGAGATTTCTCAGTTTTTTTATTTTTAATAAATTTGCAAAAACCTCAAGTAAACTTTTTTCACGTTGTCATTATGGAATGTTGTGTGTAGAATTCTGAGGAAAAAAATTAATTGAATCCATTTTGGAATAAGGCTGTAACATAACAAAATGTGGAAAAAGTGATGCGCTGTCAATACTTTCTGGATGCACTGTATATAAAAAATAAAATACTGGTGCACACTTTCACTTTCCTGTCCAAGATGATGTTTTCCATTTGAATGTGTTGTGTTATGTGGTGCCACTGGGTACAGGGCCCCCTAGTGGTGTTTGACTTTGGTGCCGCCCTGGTCTCGTAACTGTACTGTTAATGTAACTTCGTTTACCCAAAGTTACCACAATTCTGCAACTTCAGCAAGCTTAATGGGATTCTAGCAAAAGGCTTGATGAATTGTAATGATTCCACAGACAAAATATCTTCGTTTTCAAAAGCTTTAGTAAAAATTCAAAGTAAAACAGTTCACACAATAATAGAGAAAAAATGTTTACTTGTTTAAGTAAAGTTCTGTTTAAAACTTATAAATCTTTTCTTTAAGTTTGCAGATATAGTTGAACCATTTCTAAATGGTCCTGTGATGGAAGGATGGGGAGGGGGGGAGTAAGCTTTTCAAGGACACTGCCTCCCCCCAAAACACTAGATGGCAGCTCCCTAGACTGCTCTGGATTCCCAAAGGGCACTATGGGACATGTAGTGTAATACCACAGCCCTGCTGGGTACCATGGGTGCCACCAGGGGGCGCTGCAAAAGGACCGGAGGAGTTGTGTTTCATCCATATAGCCCGGAAGTACTCCCAAGTCACGAGGATGGAAGCTCCAATGTCAATACCTGATCTGTGTGCCTGCCCGATTTGCGTGTGCAGGCGTATTGAAAGCCTAGCATGCCGTAAAGTGTTCAGGCATGCGTTAAACAGATTGGGCAGTGCCATAAAGTGTGCGATGACACAGCAGGGACTCGTGTCGCAAAGTAAAAAAACGCAGAACGGGCAGGGTCGTAATAGTAAAGCACTGCGCAGGCATGTGCATGCGCGCGCGGCTCGGGGTGTCTTTGTGCGCATGCGCGCGCAAATTGGGCAGGCACCGCAGATCGCGTATCGACATTGGAGCTTCCATCCTCGTGACTTGGGACTACTTCCGGGCTATATGGATGAAACACAACTCCTTCAGTCCTTTTTCACTTAGTGACACTTAGTGACACTCAAATCCTCCATCTGACCCGGAAGTGCTGGCAAGTCACGTGGGAGGAAGAGCAAAAGCACTTCCGGGTCAAGGACTATTTAAAGGACTGTTGGGAACCCAGCAGACGAGCTGGGGTCAGGAGGTGTAGGACAGAGCTTGCTGGGAGGTGTGGAGGAGAGAGTTATAATTATTATTAAGAATCGTACTTATTTATTTGCCTGTTTACTGTGGCTGTGGTGCTTGGGGAGCACTATTAGGGAAGAGAAGAATTAAAAATACTTCTTCGTGCTTTTAACCTGTGTCCTGTGCGTCTGTCTCTTGGATTTAAAGGGGAAACAGTGACTCCTAGCGTCTTACAATGCTTATCCCATTGTCATGCTGTAAATGGGTCTTTCGGTTCCTGCTAGCACTGGGATTAACTCGATTAACACACTGCATCTTAGTTATAGCAAGAAAGTCCTACCTCATATTAACTTACAGGGGCTAAAAGACTATACCATTGTCTATGGAGATGATAAAAAATGATATTCTATTAGCTATTCTTCTATCAGAGTCAATCAAACACTACATGAATTTAACTTTCTAAGATGGGCTCTTACAGTTAGGATTTGGCTTCCTTTTTGCTAGTTTATTATGCCCCTTTTTAGCAATCTCAAGGCAGGGGTACTCAACTTTGGGTTCTGGAAGTCCGCCATCGGTGCAGGTTTTCATTCCAATCAGTGTCACAATTAGAAGCCGGGTCTGACAGAAAATGAAGACTTGGTATTTAAGTCTATGGCTTGTTAGGGCTTTCATTCCTCTAAGACAATTCTTTATCACATTGTAGATTTTTATCCATGTGTTTGGTGGTCCGGAACAGATATGGTCCTTCCCTTCTCTCTCATTTATTTCAAAACATGGCATTAACACAGGTAACTTCATGAGGCACGTGCCCAGGTTTAAATGGAAGCAAGGTAGCTGGAGAGCTGCTGGTCCCTTTGTCATTTGCATCTCATTATTAATTGATGGCTGGTTAAGATAAGGATGACTTGTGTTCCGTTCTGTGTATTGTATTTTTTGACACCCACTGCACGCCCAAACCTACCTGGAAAAGGGGTCTCTCTTTGAACTGCTTTTCCTGAAGGTTTCTTCCATTTTTTTTTCTTTGGGAGTTTTTCCTTGTCTTCTTAGAAAGTCAAAGCTGGGGGGGCTGTCTAAAGGCAGGGTCTGTTAAAGACCTTCTTGTGTTTCATTGAGCTATATAAAAATAAATTGCATTGTATAGTATTGAAAACAGGAAAGAACTGCAGTCCTAAAAGAGGTAAATTAAAGGCCCATTTCCACCTTAACACTTTTGTAGCTGATGAAACTGGGGAGTCCCAAAAGCAAAAGTTTCAAAAATTTCAAAAATTTAATTTTCTCTGGCTTCTATAAATGTTGCTAATAAAAGGAGAGCTAACTTAATTGATTTTTTTATATAAATTTCAGCAGGGAAGCCATCAGGGCCTGCTGCTTTCCCACTCTGAATTCAGTTTATAGCGTCTACTAATTCTGATAGTGTCAGAGGTTTATCCAAATCCTCTGCACTGAGAGTATCTAGCTGTGGTATCTATAATGAATCAAAAACACATTGGATTGTGTCTTGTCTTATTTAAATCGAGTAGAATATAAGGACTTATAGTAGTCTTTAAATGTGTGCATTATATTTTTATGGTCAATGATTTTATTTCCGTTTGTGCTGCTAACTGCTGATATTGCATTGTGAACTTGCTGCTTGTGGATTTATTGAGCTAAGATCTTATTAGCCTTCTCTCTGTGTTCATAGTAATGATGTCATGATTTAAAAATGAGTTGTTCTGTTTCTTTTGTTGTCAAGAGGTTGAGTTCTGATTGCAAAGCCTGCCTTTCCCTTAAAAGGGCTTCATTTGGAGACCTGGTGTGTTTGTGATCTACAGTAATCCCTCGCTATATCGCGCTTCGCCTTTCGCGGCTTCACTCCATCGCGGATTTTATATGTAAGCATATTTAAATATATATCGCAGATTTTTCGCTGCTTCGCGGGTTTCTGCGGACAATGGATCTTTTAATTTCTGGTACATGCTTCCTCAGTTGGTTTGCCCAGTTGATTTCATACAAGGGACGCTATTGGCAGATGGCTGAGAAGCTACCCAGCTTACTTTTCTCTTTCTTTTGCGCTGACTTTCTCTGATCCTGATGTAGGGTGATTGAGCAGGGGGGCTGTTCACACACCTAGACGATACGGACGTTCGTCTAAAAATGCTGAAAGATTATCTTCACGTTGTGATCTTTTGTGCAGCTGCTTCCTGAAATGACATGCTGCACGGAGCTTCACATACTTAAAAGCTCGAAGGGCACGTATTGATTTTTGATTGAAAAACAAACTCTGTCTCACTTTGTCTGCTCCTGACGGAGGGGGTGTGAGCTTCCGCCTTCAACAGCTTTATACCACGGTGCTTCACATACTTAAAAGAAAAACAGCCCTATTGATCTGTTTGCTTTTCTCTCTATCTCTGTGACAGTCACTGCTCCTGACGCGCACTCCTTTGAAGAGGAAGATATGTTTGCATTCTTTTAATTGTGAGACGGAACTGTCATCTCTGTCTTGTCATGGAGCACAGTTTAAACTTTTGAAAAAGAGACAAAAGTTTGTTTGCAGTGTTTGAATAACGTTCCTGTCTCTCTACAACCTCCTGTGTTTCTGTGCAAATCTGTGACCCAAGCATGACAATATAAAAATAACCATATAAACATATGGTTTCTACTTCGCGGATTTTCTTATTTCGCGGGTGGCTCTGGAACGCAACCCCCGCGATGGAGGAGGGATTACTGTATTCTGGTAATTTCACTGATTAACTCTGATGCCTTCTTGGTTTCTGATTTATTTTTGTGGGACAAATATGAAATATTCTGTCCTCTTAAAAATGATTTTCTCTGAGTATTCCTGCAGAGAACTCTGAGGATACGTTTGTCTCTAAAAAAAAATCAATTTTCTTGGATATAAATTCTGTACAGTTCTCGTCAGCTGATGACAGGGGGTTAAGACGCCAGCTATGAGATGAGTATCTGGGGCGTAAAGATGTGAGCTCCATGATCAGAGGAGCATGAGCAAAGATTACAGCCATATTTGCAAGATTTGATCGTGGGCAAAAAATTGTTATCTATAAAGAAATAATCAGTTCTTGAGTAACGATAATGTACTGGTGAGAAGAAGGAATGTGCTCATACGTTTAGATTTAGAAATCTCCAGGGTCTGATAAGTTATGAGCAGTTACAAACTTTCTGATTGTTTTTGCATTATTAGATGTTATTGCCTCTGTAGCTGAAGCTGAAGACCTATCCAGGGGGGTATTTTTCGTACGTGGATTACTCGTTTAGCCGGATGTAATTGTTGACGATTTGGCCTGATCTTGATCTGTCGGTTTTTCGAAACTCTTGCTGGAAGTGTTGTCATAGCAACACATCCTAATCCTCAAACCTGCTCGGAGTAGGTTTGTTCTACGTAAACAAGGATTAGTTTACACACGTAATCAGTGACGGTACGTGGAAGTCATCCAGTCGTTCTTGTTCTTGTTCTTGTCATCTTCGCCATTCATGAATGAGCGACCAATTGATATCGGTGCACAAATTATACGAAGAGAATTTTATATAGAGAGGGTTTTTCACGATCGGCAAGATCCTTTATTGCTCCCGGAGGAAATTCTTTGCGAAAGATACCGCTTTAGCCGAGGGGGAATATTGTACCTTAAAGATTTATTAGCACCTTATAGTCAAACTAGGTGAAGTCGGACTCTCACAACCACACAGACAGTAAGCATTGCTTTGAGGTTTTTTACAAGTGGCAATTTTTTTATATACTGTAGGTGATGCAGAAAATCTAACTAAAAGTGTAGTTTGCCAGGCAATTTGTAAAGTCTGTTTGGCTCTGAAATATTTCCTTCTGGTTTTCATAGTGTTTCCTGGACACCTGCGTGTGCAGACAATAAAAGAGGCGTTTCATGCCATTGCAGGTAGGTAATACACAGGCTAAAACACACACAGTTCCATGAAGAATCTCAATCAGCCTAACATTCTCATTACCAGGATTTCCAAATGTGATTGGGGCACATGGGACTGATCAGAGTGGAGTTTGATCAAACATTATTTGGAAAATGTACCTGTCCTCCTGATGAATAATCAGACACAGTGTCTTCATCAAATATTTGACCTTCGTCAAGATCTCGTTGGTCAGACACAGGTTCAAAGGATATGACATTCCCTGCAACTGACCCAACAAAAAAAAGAGGGCTATATGGAACATACCTATGGCACACATGGAGGACAAATATATGCAATGACCATCCTTTACCTGAAATGAAGTGACCACTGCATCCTGCCACTGGTTCTGAGGAGGAGTTTCCCCCTGGAATGCCCTCAGAAACAGGGCGATGGGCATTTTGCTGGAGAGCCAACTCTTCTGCAGGGGTTAGGTCTGGACCACGTGGACCTCCACCTGTTTTTTGATTGTCTGCCTTCTTATTAGCTTTAAAATTAATGTATTTTATATTATATATGATTCTTTATGTCAACAATTCTTTAAATAGTTATATACCAATATTTACCAGTTTGAAGTATATTCTTGTACTTCACTTTAACCTGTTCCCATGTTCTCCTTGTGCTCACGTTTGATCTGGAATTATGACATATTAAATAATAATTAATCTGACACATAGGGAATGAAACGCTGCATTCAGTAAGTACAATGCACACTACTTAGTGTTTAATTTGTCGGCCACTTTTTGCCAGCCGTCTTTTCTGGTCTGGGCTGCTTTTGCAGTGTTACCCCTTCTGCATATTAAATCTTGAAATTCTTCATGTCCTTCGAATAAAAGGTCTTGCGCCGCGTGTGTGAAAAAAAAATGGCCCGTTCTTTCGTCATTTTGTTACAGCCTATCAAAGACTGGCTGATCATGTTTTCTAGACTCAATATATATGGGCTTTTCACTCAGCGCAGGCGCGCGCATTCATCTCATATGATTAGATCCAGCTACACTAATCTACTACACGGCTATGTTTGAAAAACTGACTTATCTGGATGAGTGTCACCGGCATTAACTTATCCAAGATGAGGCACCTGATCTCGGATGATTTAAGCGACGTATGGAAAATACCCCCCAAGGTCTGGATTTAAAACACAACACATTGTTGTTATTGTTTACATCCCTCCTCGGACGGACGTGGAGATAGCGAGTGACATCATCCATACTGATGTTGCTAAATTACAAACGCAGCACCCTGAGGCGCTTGTGCTAATCGCTGGAGACTTCAACCATGTAACGCTGGACAAAACATGACCTGCCTTCTCCCAGTATGTGGACTGTAACACCCGGGGAAATAAGACTATTGATTTACTGTATGCAAATGTTAAAGACGCATACAGTGCCACCCCGCTGCCTGTGCTTGGGAAAGCAGATCATAACCTGGTTCTGCTTCAGCCTCACTACAAACCAAAAGTGAGAGTCCTACCTGTAACCACACGATCATTCAGGAAGTGGTCCCCTGAGGCAGAGCAGGCTCTGAGAGACTGGGATATCCTGCAGGGATCACATAGTGAGAACATTGAGGAGGTTGTTGACTGCACTACTGACTACATCAACTTCTGTATGGACATTGTAGTTCCAGTAAGAACAGTACACTGCTATGCTAACAACAAGCCATGGATTACAAGTGACATCACGGGCCTTTTGAACGACAAGAAAAGGGCTGTTAAAGGCAGTGATCAGCATGAGCTCAAGCGCATGCAGAAGGAACTCCAGGGTGGTGAAGGAGCAGTACAGGAGAAGGCTGGAGCAGAAGTTGCAGAATAACAGCATGAACGAAGTGTGGGATGGGATGAAGATCATCACAGGCTGCAGCTCGAAGTGGGGTGCCACCATCGAGAGAGATGTGGAGAGAGCAAACCAGATGAACAACTTTTTTAACAGGTTTGACCACCCTAACCCACTCTCACCTCAGAGTACTGCACCCTCCACCCATCCTTCTGCTGATACCAGCATAGGTGAGAGTACCCCCCCCACCCACAATTACAGCAGCCCAGGTAAGCAGAGAGCTGAGGAGACTTCGTGCCAGCAAAGCAGCGGGTCCAGATGGAGTATCGCCACGACTGCTGAAGGTCTGTCCGTTGGAGCTGGGGAGTCCTCTACAGCGCACCTTCAACTTGAGCCTGAATCAGGGGAGAGTCCTGAGGCTTTGGAAAACATCTTGCATCACCCCAGTCCCAAAGGTATCACATCCTAGTGAGCTGAAAGAGCGATAGGCCTGAAGTCAGACATCGCATGTGATTAAAACCATGGAGCGGCTGCTGCTTCACCACCTGAGGCCACAGGTCCGCCATGCCCTCGACCCTCTGTAGTTCGCATACCAGGAGAAGGTGGGAGCGGAGGATGCCATCATCTATATGCTACACCGATCCCTCTCCCACTTGGGCAGAGGCAGTGGTGCTGTAAGAATTATGTTTCTGGACTTCTCTAGCGCCTTCAACACCATCCAACCTCTGCTCCTTAGGGACAAGCTGACAGAGATGGGAGTAGATTCATACCTGGTGGCATGGATCGTGGACTATCTTACAGACAGACCTCAGTATGTGCGTCTTGGGAACTGCACGTCTGACATTGTGGTCAGCAACACAGGAGCGCCACAGGGGACTGTACTTTCTCCGGTCCTGTTCAGCCTATATACATCGGACTTCCAATACAACTCGGAGTCCTGCCACGTGCAAAAGTTCGCTGACAACACTGCTATCATGGGCTGCATCAGGAGTGGGCAAGAGGAGCAGTATAGGAACCTAATCAAGGGCTTTGTTAAATGGTGCGATTCAAACCACCTACACCTGAACACCAGCAAAACCAAGGAGCTGGTGGTGGATTTTAGGAGGCCCAGGCCCCTCACGGACCCCGTGATCATCAGAGGTGACTGTGTGCAGATGGTGCAGACCTATAAATACCTGGGAGTGCAGCTGGATGATAAACTGGACTGGACTGCCAATACTGATGCTCTGTGCAAGAGAGGACAGAGCCAACTATACTTCCTTAGAAGGCTGGTGTCCTTCAACATCTGCAGTAAGATGCTTCAGATGTTCTGTCAGACGGTTGTGGCGAGCGCCCTCTTCTACGCAGTGGTGTGCTGGGGAGGCAGCATAAAGAAGAGGGACGCCTCACACCTGGACAAACTGATGAGGAAGGCAGGGTCTATTGTAGGCACGGAGCTGGACAGTTTGACATCCATGGCAGAGCGACGGGTGCTGAGCAGAAACAGAAAATCATGGATTTGTGAACTAAAATCATCAGAACTAACAAAGACTTCTCTGTTAAATAAGACCGTAACCAGTTTAAGACACTGCCTGAGAGGACAACCAGCTGACTATGATGATTTATAAGGATGTTGTGGTCTATGGTGTCAAATGCTGCACTCAGATCTAGCAGAACAAGAACAGATATGTGGCTTGGCCATTCACCCGCAGGTTCGTTGACTGAGATGGGACCTCCACAGCTCTGCGTTTCAGTAGCAAGCCAATTGGATGACAGATTTTTGTCACCTACTTTACTTGTCTTGGCTCAGGTAAGACCCCCCTCCTCCCCCCCAATCCTAATCTTAACCACAGTGTAACCAGGCGTATCACTAACATATAATATAAGGGGATTGCTCCTCAATGGAGTGGAGCTCTGAAGTCTTTTGGATTGACTACTTTAACCCGTGCAGTTTCTCTACTATGATTTGTTCTAAACCTGACTGAAACTTACCAACTGCTGAAACACAATTATTAGAGCGATCATTGGGTTTCTGGTCACCTCCCTGACTGAGGCTCTTCTTGTTACTCAGATTGGATGGAAGGTCAATTCTAAGAAGGTTCTCCCCATCTAAGCCAAGGACTTCTGATCCTCTGTTTGAGTGACCATTGGGTTCTAGGTGACTTCCCTGACCAAGCCTGGATATTCAGTGGTCTAAATTGTTGAGGCCACTGTGCTCCTGGGAGACATCAAAGCTTTAGAAATGGTTTCATCCCCTGACCCTGATCTTTGCCTCACCACAGTTTGATCACAGAGGTCTACAGAGAGTTCCTTGGACTGCGTGGTTTTGGATATGCAGTGTGAATTGTGGGACCTCCTATACACAGATACACAGATACACACATGTGTCTCTCTGAATGGTGTCAGGTCAGTTCCATTGGCCGCAGGTGGACTCCAGTGGTGTTCTAGAAACATCTCGAGGAGAATTAAAGCAAACAGGATGGATCTGACCACAGTTTGACCGTGGAAGTCTACAGAGAGTCCCTTGGACATCACAGCTTGATGTTAGTCCTGACAGGCATTGTGATTTGTGGGTCCTTCTGTACACAGCTACACACGTGTGCCTTTCTAATCGATGTTCAGTCTGGCATCGGTGGGCTCCAATCAAGTTCTGGGCACATCTCAAGGAGAACTGAAGGAAACATCATGGACATCATGGTTGGACATGCAGTGTGTAATGTGGGTCCTTCTGAACACAGCTACAAACATGTGGGCTTTTATAAATGATGTCCAGTCAGTTCAGTCTGGCACCAGTGTACTCCATTCAAGTTCTGGACACGTCTCAAGGAGAACTGAAGAAAACAGGATGAATCTGACCACAGTTTGACCGTGGAGGTCTACAGAGAGTCCCATGTACATCATAGTTTGATTTTTATGCTGACATGTAGTGTGAATTGTGGGACCTTCTGCACACGGGTACACACATATGCCTTTCTAATTGATGTCCAATCACGTCAATTTGCCTCAGGTGGACTCCAGTCAAGTTCTAGAAACATCTCAAGGAGAACTGAAGCAAACAGGATGGACCTGATTTAACCACAGAAGTACCCAGATAGTTCCTTGGAAATGGTTGGACATGCAATGTGAGTTACACACGTGTGTCTCTCTGAATGTTGTCCAGTCAGTTCCGCTGGCCGCAGGTGGACTCCATTGAAGTTCTAGAAACATCTCAAAGAGAATTAAAGCAAACAGGATGTATCTGACCACAGTTTGACAATGGAGGTCTACAGAGAGTCCCTTGGACATCACAGCTTGGTGTTAGTGCTGGCAGGCAGTGTGAATTGTGGGGTTTTCTGTACACAGCTACACATGTGTGCCTTTCTAATCGATGTCCAGTCAGTTCAGTCTGGCACCGGTGGGCTCCAATCAAATTCTGGGCACATCTCAAGGAGAGCTGAAGCAAACATCATGGACATCATGGTTGGACATGCAGTGTGTAATGTGGGTCCTTCTGAACACAGCTACACACATGTGGGCTTTTATAAATGATGTCCAGTCTGGCACTGGTGGACTCCAGTCAAGTTTTGGACACATACTGAAGCAAACAGGATGGACCTGACCACAGTTTGACTGTGGAGGTCTACAGAGAGTTCCTTGGGCTTGAAGTGACATGCAGTGTGAATTGTGGGTCCGTTGGTGCACAGCTACACACGTGTGCCTTTCTAAATGATGTCCTGTCAGTTCACTCTGGCACCAGTGTACTCCATTCAAGTTCTGGACACATCTCAAGGAGAACTGAAGAAAACAGGATGGATCTGACCACAGTCAGTTCTGGACACATACTGCAGCAAACGGGATGGACCTGACCACAGTTTGACCGTGGAGGTCTACAGAGAGTCCCACAGACATCATAGTTTGTTTTTTGTGCTGACATGCAGCGTGAATCATGGGACCTTCTGCACACTGGTACACATGTGCCTTTCTAATTGATGTCCAGTCACGTCAATTTGCCTCAGGTGGACTCCAGTCAAGTTCTAGAAACATCTCAAGGAGAACTGAAGCAAACAGTATGGACCTGATTTAACCATGGAAGTACCCGAAGAGTCCTTTGGATATCGTGGTTGGACGTGCAGTGTGAATTGTGGGACCCTCCTATACACAAATACACACATGTGCTTCTCTGAATGACGTCCAGTCAGTTGGCCACAGGTGGACTCCAATGGAGTTCTGGAAACATCTCAAGGAGAATTAAAGCAAACAGGATGAACCTGATTTAACCATGGAAGTACCTGGAGAGTCCCTTGGACATCGTGGTTGGACATGCAGTGTGAATTGTGGGACCTCCTATACACAAATACACACGTGTGATTCTCTGAATGACGTCCGGTCAGTTGGCCACAGGTGGACTCCAATGGAGTTCTGGAAACATCTCAAGGAGAATTAAAGCAAACAGGATGAACCTGATTTAACCATGGAAGTACCTGGAGAGTCCCTTGGACATCGTGGTTGGACATGCAGTGTGAATTGTGGGACCTCCTATACACAAATACACACGTGTGCTTCTCTGAATGACGTCCAGTCAGTTGGCCACAGGTGGACTCCAATGGAGTTCTGGAAACATCTCAAGGAGAAATAAAGCAAGCAGGAGGCACCTGAAAACAATTTGAAGGAATGAGAGATTTCAGTTTTTGATTGGGAATCAATTTGCAAAACCTTTTTTGTTCTCTCTTTGTCATTATGGGCTGTTGAGCACAGAGTGATGGACAAAAATGGCCCATTTAGCCCTTTAAAAAGAAATGTACAGACACAAAGTGGGCAGAAGGCGAAGGGCCCCGAAGACTTTCTGAATCCACTGGATGCATTAATTACAAAAATGAAGGCTTTGTGATTTTGATTTAAGAACAGAATATGAAAAAGAGGAGACGTTATTAATAGCCGTGGTCCCAAGACATCGTGGAATAATAATGAGAGGGGAAGAAAAGATCCCGAGTCCCCAGCTACCTGCATAAAAATAGCAAGCGTCATCAGATGTGAGAGAAGACGTCGCTCTGTCTGAGCCACCAGCACCACCGGCCAGGTATGTACTGAGGCAGAAAACAAGGGGGCCGAGCTCTCGATCACTTGGGGGGGGGGGGGCACTGAAGGCTCAAAATGAGGACTTTGTGGACCTCTGTGAGGATGAATGTGCACCAAATATTAGGCAGGTTATCTTTTCGAGCAAATTGAAGGTGGGCTTCCATACAACAACATGAACACAACACAAAAGGACAAGCTGAGCCACCAGGGGTCTGATCGAATCCATTGTTCCAAAGCCACCACCGCGTGTCTCGGGCCATGGTTCTATTCAATAAAGGCGAGCTTCAAAAGGGCGACCTCAACTGGGCGCAGCGAATAAAGGCAAACGCAACAAAATTATTACAGAAAATGTATTAGATAAAGGCAATGACTGAACGTATAAAAAGGCGAAAGCAGGAATATTAAAACATTCGCTCAGTTTTTGTGCGCACCCTTATTGAAGGACACCTCGGGCCACCGCTTCTCCTGAACGCCGGGCTGATCTCCTCTGATTTACACACGTGACCTAATCCTGTGGACCCCTCAGCGCGGCGCCTCCGTCTCTCTCTCTCTCTCTGGACAGACAAAAGGGGGGCTTCTCAAATGTCGGCGCGCCGATCGGATTACACCGTCATCTGTTATGACACCTGATGAAGAAGGAGAGGCGACGAGCCCCCCGCTATTCAGTCGCTAAATCACATGCCGTTTAAACGACAGCCGCAGACCCTCAGGGCAAAGGCACCTAGTAATTAGGGATTGCCGGGCGATTTTATGAACATAAAAGACATAAAAGACACAAGGACAATGGCAGCTGGAGAGTCGGAGGGCAATTCAAGAAGGGGATTTTGAAAGACAAGCCATCCCATAATAAACAAAGTCAACAAGAAAAAGAAGTAGGAAGCATGTGCTCAAAATGGAAGGCGTCGCAGTAAGGGAAAGTAATTGAAAAAAGCTTCATCATGAAAGGCACTAATATCAAAACTGAAAAATAATCACGCATGTTGTAAAGTTTATCAACAACTCATCTTGGTGAAAGGCGCCACATAACGGGGGCAATGCAGCAGACGGGGACGCCATAAAGGGAAAAATCAAAAAGAACCGAGTCGGGTGTCTTCAGCCTGTAAAGCACCACGACGTCAGAGCAAAAAACAACGGGGGCCTTCGTAAGACGCGTCAAGGAAAGTCGCCGTCGTGAATGGCAAGAAATAGAAATAGAAACAAGAAAGGGAGCCTCTTAAAAGTGTGAGAAAAGCGCAGTTAATGTGGACAGTTCTAAAGCGCATCAAGAGGCGTCTGGGAAAGGCGCTATATAAAAATAATATTAATAATAAAGCCAGCGGAGAGTTTCAGAGCACTTCAAGAAACTCGTGACTTGTGAAAGGCAAAATGTAAGAAAGAGAAAAACGAGATAAAGAAATCCGCTCTTTAAAAGCACATCTCGACAACTCCATCCATCCATCCATTTTCCAACCCGCTGAATCCCAACACAGGGTCACGGGGGTCTGCTGGAGCCAATCCCAGCCAACACAGGGCACAAGGCAGGAATCAATCCCGGGCAGGGTGCCAACTCTCGACATCTCTTTATTGTCAAATGGAATATACTAAAAACAAAAAAGAATAATGTCAAATCTGTAAAGCGCATCAGGAAACATCAGGCACCAAAATAAATATAAAACCGTGAATAGAGTGCAGCAAGAACACTTCTCAATGTGAAAAGTCACGTATAAAAAAAAAAATAAAGTTAATATGTAGAGCCGACTGGGCATTTAAAAGCACAAATAATGTGAAAGGCACTATATAAAAAGTGAAAATAAGGACACTTTATAATAAAAACGAAGTATTGTGGAAGGCATTACATAAAAACTAAAACTAAGGTAAGTTTATAATAAAGCTTTATCATGAAAGGTAATACATAAAAACTGAAAATAAGGTAAATTAATAATAAAACTATTTATTGTGAAAGGCATTAGATAAAAAAACTAAAAATAAGGTAAATTTGTTGATAAACTCTTTATTTTTAAAGGTAGCAAATAAAAACTGAAAATAAGGTAAGTTTATAATAACACTAATTACTGTAAAAGGCACTGGATAAAAAGTGAAAATAAAGTAAATTAATAGTAAAACTATTTATTGTGAAAGGCATTATATATAAACTAAAACTAAGGTAAGTTTATAATAAACTATTTATTGTGAAAGGCACTAGATAAAAAACTAAAAATAAGGTACATTTATTGTTAAACTCTTTATTTTTAAAGGTGCTAAATAAAAACTAAAAATGATTAGAGCTATTTCATTGCTTTTAAAGCAGATTAGAAAACTATTGGGAAAGGCACCATTCATGTTAATTAACTATTAAAACGCACTATTAGTTAAAATATAAGCATAATTGAACAAAATATAATTATTAAAATAAAATATAAAAATGTACTATTCCAATGCACTATTAACTAAAATATAACATCCATTCATCCATCCATCTATTATCCAACCCGCTACATCCTAACTACAGGGTCATGGGGGTCTGCTGGAGCCAATCCCAACCGACATAGGCGCAAGGCAGGAGACAAACCCCAGGCAGGGCGCCAGCCCACCGCAGTAAAATATAACAATAAATTATAATTATTAAAATACAATAAAATAAAACAAAATAATTATTACAATGCACAGTTATTTATTATGAAATGCACTATTTAAAAAACATTGTATACTATAGGGCCAGAAAATTAAGAAATTCAGAATTTTTAAAGTATATTGAGAAAGTCTTCCTTGTAAAATGTACCAATGACAGATAATGAAAACAAGAAGCTATTGGGTATTGTAAAACAGGTTTAAAAAATGATTATGATGAAAAATGTTTAAAATGTAAAATAAATCAGTTTTGAAAAGTTCTCAGGTACTTTTAAAGCACAACAAGATGTTGTTTACTTCAGAAGAAATAATAATAATAATAATAATAATAATAATTCTAAGTTAAAGAATGATAAAGGATGTGTCACCCTAGTGAGTTTTTAAGAATTTCTGCAACATTTGAAAGTCTAAATTCCGGACTTTCTCCATAATAACAACATGACATTTCCCAAGGCCTGCCGTTCACATTTTAGTTTCCTTCTAAGTCTATCTATCTATCTATCTATCTATCTATCTATCTATCTATCTATCTATCTATCTATCTATCTATCTATCTATCTATCTATCTATCTATCTATCTATCTATCTATTATATAGTGCCTTTCACTCTATCTATCTATCTATCTATCTATCTATCTATCTATCTATCTATCTATCTATCTATCTATCTATCTATCTATCTATCTATCTATCTATCTATCTATCTATCTATCTCTGATATAGTGCCTTTCTTTCTAGCTCTTGCCCTACCCGTCTATTATTAAATGGTATCTCTCATATCCACAGTGTCTTGTGAAAGTATTTACCCCCCCCCCCCTCTTCTTCTGACACATTGCCACTTGGAATTCATATAGATTTTTTGGGGGGGGGGGGGGGGTTATCACCATTTGATTGCCAATTTGAAGGTGCAAAACATTTCTTATAGGGATTCAAACAATAATTAAGACCGAAAATAGAAATCCTGAGTGTGCGTAGATATTTAACCCCCCCCCCCCCCAAGTCAGTGCTATGTGGAGCCCACTTGTGCTGCAGGTCTCTTGTTGATTGTCTCTATTAGATTAGCACACCTTGTCACTGGGATTGTCACCCATTCTTCAAGGCCAAATTGCTCCAACTCCTTCATATTTGATGTCCGGCCATCTTCATGTCACGCCACACATTCTCTGTTGAATTGAGGTCTGGACTTTGATGAGACCATTCAAAGACATTTCCATGTCTCCCAGTGTGGCTTTAGCAGTACGTTGAGGGTCACTCATTGTCCTGCTGGACGGCGAGCCTTCATGCCAGTCTAAAAATCATTGGCAGACTCAAACAGGTCTTCCCCAAGAATGTCTTTGTATTTAGTGCCATCCATCCTCCCTTCAGTCCTGACCAGTTTTCCTGTCCCCACAGCCTGATGCTGTCACCACCACACTTCAGAATGGGAATGGTGTCCTCGGGGTGATGGGAAGTGTTGGGTTTGCCCCACACATGGAGTTTCCTACGGTGACCAAAAAGTTCAATTTTAGTCCCATCTGACCAGAGAACCTTCTTCTACGTGTGTGGTGAGTCTGCCACATGCTGTTGGGTGAACCCCAAATGGGTTTACTTGAAGTAATAGCTTTTTTTCTGGCCACTCTCCCATAAAGCCCCCACTGTTTGGAGTGTATGGCTTAAAGTGGTCCTATGGACAGATAGATACTCCTGGGGCTTGAAGTATTTTGTATTTTGCATAGGTTTGGTTGGTGGAATATTTACATATTTTGCATATTTGCTTCTTCCTAAAACACCCGCCGCCAGTTCCTCCAGTCTGTGCACAATAAGCCACTGCCAGGGTTTCAAGGAGGGAGCAAAAGAAATTGAACAATCGCCTTGAGGTTGAGAGACAAAATAAAAAGTGAAAACTGCTGTTATCAGTTTAGGTGCACAAAGTAACAGAAGATTAACGAGTAATTTGGGATGAGCGCGGTGACAGAAGAGACTGACAGACACACCACTGCGGATACTTGGCCCCACGTGTTGGAGACTTGCCGTTTCCATTTTATTATAATGGATTTAACACTAGAATCCCTGAAGCCTACGAAAAGACTCGTAATACTGGCCCAGCTTCAATTCATTCGCACCTCCTCATCTGCGTCTTTTGTATTGCAAATGTGTGAAAAAGCTGGATGACAGGAAATGCGAGGTAAGAAATACTGAACACATAACTAAAAGAGAAACTTTTTGCATGTTATAATAATAATGGCACAAAGTGTATAATGTGTGAAGACTGAAGCCCAAATATCAAATAAACGCTTTTCACAAAAGGGATAACAAAACAAAAAGAAAAAGAATTCATTCCATTCGCATGTTGCTGTCAATGAGTCTTCACACATCGTACGTTTCACGTCAGCATTTTGCCAATTATTAGTAGAACGTGAAAATAAGTTTCTGTTTCAGTTACGTGTTCAGCATTTCTTGCCTCGCATTTCCTGTCATCCTACAATTTACCCAGATCGTTGTAGACACGGGACACACGTGAAGTGCATGTCTTCCAAATATGATTTACCTTTTTCAATTCCAGACTCCTCACACCCAGATAAACAGACTTGAGCCTGGAGAATTTTGCAACTGACTTGACACTGGGATGGGATAGCAGGCTGCCTGCTGCCAGTGGTGATCGACACATTTGCAAAACAAAAGACGCTGATGTGGAGGTGCGAGGGAATCTGGGGTGGCCTGGCATTACAGTTTTCTCCGTAGGTGTCAGGGATTCTAGTGTTAGTTTCATTTTATTCCCCTTATACTTTGGTATGTCGGAGTCCTTACATGGCAAGACAAGGTTACATGGCGGATTACTCTCAGAGCCTGCGCCGGGTCATGAAGAGCTGGCATCTCTCCTGGTGGTATCAGACAAGACGTGAGAGTGACGCCAGGCTTATGATCTCCACTTTTCATAAATGAAAGCATTCAGTTATATTCAGCATTCCATCTGCATGGTGCTGTCAATGAGTCTTCACACATCGTACGTTTCACGTCAGCATTTTGCCAACTATTAGTAGAACGTGAAAGTAAGTTCTGCGGTGGGTTGGCACCCTGCCTATGATTGGTTCCTGCCTTGTGCCCTGTGTTGGCTGGGATTGGCTCCAGCTGACCCCTGTGACCCTGTGTTTGGATTCAGCGGGTTGGAAAATGGATGGATGGATGAATATAAGTTTCTGTTTCAGTTACGTGTTCAACATTTCTTGCCTCGCATTTCCTGTCATCCTACAATTTACCCAGATCGTTGTAGACACGGGACACATGTGAAGTGCATGTCTTCCAAATATGATTTACCTTTTTCAATTCCAGACACCTCACACCCAGATAAACAGACTTGAGCCCGGAGAATTTTGCATCTGGCTTGACGCTGGGGTGGGATAGCAGGCTGCCTGCTGCCAGTGCTGATTGACACATTTGCAAAACAAAAGACGCTGATGAGGAGGTGCGAGGGAATCTGGGGTGGCCTGGCATTACGGCTTTCTCCATAGGCGTCAGGGATTCTAGTGTTAGTTTCATTTTATTCCCCTTATACTTTGGTATGTCAGTTCATCTTTGCCTTATAGGAGTCCTTACATAGCAAGACAAGGTAACAAAGGCAGATTACTTTCAGAGCCTGCGCCGGGTCGTGAAGAGCTGGAATCTCTCCTGGCGGTATTAGACAAGACGTGAGAGTGACGCCAGGGTTATGATCTCCACCTTTTATAAATGAAAGCATTCAGTTATATTCAGCATTCCATTTGCATGTTGCTGTCAATGAGTCTTCACACATCGTACGTTTCACATCAGTATTTTGCCAACTATTAGTAGAACATGAAAATAAGTTTCTGTTTCAGTTATGTGTTCAACATTTCTTGCCTTGCATTTCCTGTCATCCTACAATTTACCCCAGATCGTTGTAGACACGGGACACACGTGAAGTGCATGTCTTCCAAATATGATTTACCTTTTTCAATTCCAAACTCCTCACCCTCAGATAAATAGACTTGAGTCTGGAGAATTTTGCAACTGACTTGACGCTGGGATGGGATAGCAGGCTGCCTGCTGCCAGTGCTGATCGACACATTTACAAAATACAAAACAAAACACGCTGATGAGGAGGTGCTGGGGAATCTGGGGTGGCCTGGCATTACGGTTTTCTCCGTAGGCGTCAGGGATTCTAGTGTTAGTTTCATTTTATTCCCCTTATACTTTGGTATGTCGGAGTCCTTACATGGCAAGACAAGGTAACATGGCGGATTACTCTCAGAGCCTGTGCTGGGTCATGAAGAACTGGCATCTCTCTTGGCGGTATCAGACAAGACGTGAGAGTGACGCCAGGGTTATGACCTCCACTTTTTATAAATGTTTAGCATGTGTGATGTTCCTATCAGTCTACGCGTGGATTATAAGGCTTTGAGACACCAGGAATTCGATTCTGAAGTTTGATTATGCTTAGAATCAATTCTGAAGAGGTTCATTATTTAATCACATTCAGTGCCATTTTGTTTTCCGTTTGGTTTCTGTTTCTGCTGTCTCCATGGAGATCTTTCCCAGAATTCCCCTGCTTGCACTCATTTATGATGTCAGCACAAAGATCGCCCCGGGTGTTTTTAGGGTATCTGAGCTTGACCGAGAGACTTTGTTTTGTTGCATTGAAAGATCTTTATTTTTCGAATCCTTAGAGAGCTGAATTTTCTGATTGCCGAAAAACTTCTTTTTTTGATCTTTGGTCCGTTTTTTTTGACTCTCAATTCTCCTCATTTCTATTTCCTTTTTGTTTTGGTCTCCTGTGAGTCAATATAGCCAGGAGATGAGCAAACAGTCTGAAAAAAGGAGCAAAACTGGGAGATCAGTAAGATCTAAACCAAAACGTGAGGCGAAAATTCAAGGTCGAAAAATAAGAGAAAATGTCTGGAATTACCAGAGGTTAGGAACACACGCTGATACAGCACATTGCCGCACCCACCACATGATGAACCAACTCAGGATCCCAGATTGGGACCCCAGTGTAGCCATGCAATGGGTCTCACCTCAGTACTACACAAGTTCAGATGGAATGGAGCCAGTAGGAGGTTTTTAATGGTGGCCGGAGTAACAATTCTACCACTGACCCCCAGGTTGGAGGGCCTCCATGCTGGGCTGGATGCAGATTAACGTCATACCCAGGATGGAGCAATTGCAGGTTAAGGGCCTTACTCAAGAGTCACTTTTGGCGTTTATAAGATTCGAACCAGCAACCTTTCCGATTACCAGTGCAGATCCCTACCTCCGAGCCACCACTCCACCTTACGAGGAATTACCAGGAATCACAAAAATAGAAAAGTTAATGAAAAGCCATAAGAGATTTAGGTTGTGAATTCCACAGCTCAGAGATGGGAATGTTGTGAGTCGAGATCTTTTATCCGGTCATCCTTCGAGAACAACCGTTCCGTTAGCCCTAACAATGGGAAACCAAACTGGTGAAGATCGTGAATTACAAAATTAAAAAATTTAGGAATCAAAATGGAAAGGAATGGAGAAATTTGGACACTAGACTTAGAATTTAGTGACCCCCAAAAGAGCCCAAAATGAGCGTAAAAATACCCACATTGATACAGGAACTCCTAACAAATTAGGATAAAGTAACAAACTTCTGAAACTATCAAACAGAATTAAGGAACCAACCCTGGCTAGGAGATCCCTAATCAACCTAACCTGCACATTTGCGGTTGTTTGAGGGAAGATTAAATTATCTGGAAAAGAATATCACGGACACGGTGAGGAAGACGCAGATACAAATCTCAAAGTGTCGGGGTTGGGATTGCAACCTAGGACTTCGAAGAGGAGCTGAAAGACAGAATGACTGAGCACTGGGTCCACCATCCTAAGGGCATTGTTCTTTTGGGCTTCACATTCCATGAATTCTGACACTGTAGGATGGCTTCTCACCTCTTTCTTTCCCTTTTACTCCTTTCACAGTTAACCCCATCAGACTTCAGACAATGCAAGTGAGCAATGGGACATCACAGCAAATTACCGAATTCATTCTGGTGGGAGTTCCCGGTCTACAAGACAGCCAGAACCTGCTATGTATCGTCTTCCTGCTGGCTTACTTCATCGTGATGACTGGGAATCTTCTCATCCTCTCCCTGGTGATTCTGGACCAGCGGCTTCACACCCCGATGTACTTCTTCCTCTGTCACTTAGCTGTCTTGGACATAATGCTCTCCACCATAATACTCCCGAAAATGTTTGCAGTATTCCTTCTCGATGATAAAAGTATTTCAGTTGCCGGATGTTTCACCCAGATGTATTTGGTTCTGGCGATCGGAGGAACGGAGAACGTCATTCTGATCGTCATGGCCTATGACCGTTATGTCGCCATTATGAAGCCCCTTCACTACCATGTTATCATCAATGGCAAGCTCTGCGTCCTATTGGCTATTGTGGCCTGGATACTGGGACACATGGTGCCTGTCCCGGCCTTAATACAGGCCATTCCACTGATATTTTGCGGCCCAAACAAAATCGACTACTGCTATTGCGACTATCCTACGGTCGTATCGTTGGCGTGTGATGACGTCACAGCTGTCATCGAGAATGCTTTTGTCGCTGCCATGTGCATAACCAACATTCCTTTCTTGTTGATAATCTGTTCCTACGTGAGGATAATAAAGACCATCGCCGGCATGAAGAAGGACGACCGCAAGAAAGCTCTGTCAACCTGCGTCTCCCACCTGCTCATCGTGCTCATTTACTACTTTTCTGCCGACCTGCTGTACATAACAGCTCTCACCCACAGCTCCACCCAAGATACGCGCGTCATCATCGGAGTCTTTGCGTACATTTTGGCGCCCATATTGAACCCCATCATCTACAGCCTGAGAAACAAACAGATAAAGCAGGCCGCTGAGAAATATCTCACTTTCCTCTTTCGGCCTCAAAATGCCGAACCGTTAGTTACAAATGGCGAAGTGTCGAAAATAGCGTAACAACAATCGAGAAATATTTTGGAAATAAACCGGGAAGTATGAGCTAGGGATGTCAATTTTTATTAAATTCTGTAATCGATAGTTGACCCATCTTGACTGCCACAACAAAGGTCGGTAAATATGTTCCTGATGGCAGCGTAAAATGGCTTTGTTATTGAGCAAAACTCACCGTAAAACTTAATTTTCTCCATAACAAATGTTTTGGAGTTACCTCAAAGTTATTGCATGGAATAGAAATTTGTTTGTGCACACCGCATGCGCGATAACTCGAGCACAATTCATTGCAATCGAAAATCGCAGTTTCCGTTTGAACTTCGTTGGGGTCAGGCGTGAATCACTGACAGATGTTCAGATGGCTGTGGCTCTACTTGTGTAAATAATTTTTCTGAAAAATAAAAGGTATGGAGTAGGAGGATATGAGACTGGGAAGAAGCCATTACTCGGACGGGAGGCCAGCACGAAGATATCGAAAAACAAATAAATAACTTTTCAGATGAATAGAAGGCCAAGCGATAGCCGGGAGTTTGGGGAGCAGTTCAATCCCCCAATACGATAGGTGGCGGCGGTGGTTCTCCCATAGGAATCCAGTCGGGACACATGCAGGGATACGTGGGAGTTGGAGATCCAGGAGTGCAGCCCTGTTGGGTCCCTGGGTATTGTTAGAGGGTGCTGTTGGAGGAACAGGACCTCCCTACTTTCTTTATGGCCTGGAAGTGCTTCCTGGAAGACACAGCATTCCCGGGTCGAGAATAAAAAGGAGCCTGCTGTCACACATGGACAAGACAGAGATGGGAGGCAGCAGGCAACACTCAGCGGAAGGGAGAAGGAGGAACAATTGATGATTTATTTGTTAGTTTATTGTATCATTGTGGCTAATCGTTGGAAGAGGTGTTCATTGGAAGGTGCTTTGTGGAATAAAAACCCGTTATGTTATTCATATATTGCTGTGTCTGTGGTTTGACTCGCTCTCTCTCTCGCTCTCTGCCTCCCCCTTGTGGTCACAATGGTGAATGTGAAAAAAGTTAACTGAAAAGGGTTTCCCATTCGTATTTCAGACATCCATTATCATCTATTTATGGGTGACAAGATGTCTGTCTATAGATATGCCTACGATGAGTTAACTCGTATTTCAAAAAATAACAAAGCAAATGACAGCCATTTAACTCTTTCAGGGTGGATGTCGACTTTTGTCGGCAGGGAGGGGTTGAGAGTAGTAACCAGAGGTGTGACCACGGGGGGGCTGGGGTGGGCACTGCCCCTCCCGAGACAAGCCGTGCCCACCCTGCGAAATGCTCTGTCTGTCCATTGAAAACTCTGGAGAAGAATAACATTTGATTTTCAAAACTGAGTTGCTTTCCGTTTGAATTTGGGGCGTATCCGTCTGTGTCTCCTCCATTAGACAGTTCACTTCGCCGCACATTTTGCAGCACGTTTTGAACCTGTTGACCGCATTCTTTAATTAAAACAGCGTATACGTTCCATTCTTCTTTTATTTTCTGGTTGGTAACACCAAAGGCTATGCATAGGTAGCTTATTAAAAAGCAGACATCTTCAACCTCTGTCCCTCCGCAAGCTGCTGGCTCCACGGTTGAGCCCAACACCTCTGCTACCAACACGGAGCACAGCGCACCCACGTCGGGAACTGAAACTCCAGAAGATGTAGATAAGCCTACACAATCCTCCAGCTCTGCGCCCATGTCGGGTACTCCAAACCTCTGCCTTCAACAAATATACAGTCCGGTCTGCCTGACTTAAATATGGATAGCCCATCCCAGCCCGTTTTAAACTAATTATCCCAAGCGTGCATTTGGAAAGTGCAAGCTGGCATCAGACTCGACCATGGCTTGAATATTCTGTTGTCCGTGATGGCAGCTTTTGCTTTCCCTGCCACAAATTTAGTGTTTCCAGTTCGGACCGCGAGGACATATTCACCAAACACAGCTACACTAACTGGAAAAAAGCTCTAGAAAAAGACGGCGGCGGCTTCCACAAACACGCGTCTAGTATCCCGCACGTCAGAGCCATGTCTGCATGGCAAGAGTATCGGCGCCAGAGCAGAGATGGGTGAAAGCATAGTTCAACTACTGGGTCCAACCCATTTAGAAAAGAATAGATATGATGTGAAAAGCATTGGGGAGGCCATTGAGTTCCTTGCAGTCAATGAACTGGCTCTTCGTGGTCACAATCACGAAGGTGGGGAGGACAGACTTTTCCTTAAGTTCTTTGATTACACAATCAAAAAAGATGCCAAACTTGCAGAAATTGTAAAATACGTGCCAGACAGCACAAAATACACATCCAATGTAATTCAAAATGAAATAATTGAGACTCTTGCCAAAATGGTGGTGAAAGATATCAGGACCAAATATGAAAAAGCCGACTCTCCTGGACTTTGCATTAAAAGTGATGGTACCAGGGATCACTGTAACATTGAGAATTTGTCTGTAGTGATTAGATTTGTCCAGAACTCCATCCCTGAAGAACACCTGATTGGCTTCCTTGAACTGAATCAGCTTGATGCTGAATATATTTGTAACCAAAGTCTGTCACATCTCTCTGATCTAGGTTACAGCCCAGACAGTTTAGTGTGTCAGTGTTTGATGGTGCTTCTGTCATGTCTGGGGCAAGGGGTGGTGTCCAGGCTTTGTTACAAAACAGAGTTGGTAAGTACAGTACATACAGTGCATCTGGAAAGTATTCCCAGCGCATCACTTTTCCCACATTTTGTTATGTTACAGCCTTATTCCATAATGGATTATATTCATTTTTTTCCTCAGAATTCTGCACACAACACCCCATAATGACAACGTGAAAAAAGTTTACTTGAGATTTTTGCAAATTTATTAAAAATAAAAAAAACTGAGAAATCCCATGTCCATAAGTATTCACAGCCTTTGCTCAATACTTTGTCGATGCCCCTTTGGCAGCAATTCCAGCCTCAAGTCTTGTTGAATATGATGCCACAAGCTTGGCACACCTATCCTTGGCCAGTTTGGCCCATTCCTCTTTGCAGCACCTCTCAAAGCTCCATCAGGTTGGATGGGAAGCGTTGGTGCACAGCCATTTTAAGATCTCTCCAGAGATGTTCAATCGTATTCAAGTCTGGGCTCTGGCTGGGCCACTCAAGGACATTCACAGAGTTGTCCTGAAGCCACTCCTTTGATATCTTGGCTGTGTGCTTAGGGTCGTTGTCCTGCTGAAAGATGAACCGTCGCCCCAGTCTGAGGTCAAGAGTGCTCTGGAGCAGGTTTTCATCCAGGATGTCTCTGTACATTGCTGCAGTCATCTTTCCCTTTATCCTGACTAGTCTCCCAGTCCCTGCTGCTGAAAAACATCCCCACAGCATGATGCTGCCACCACCATGCTTCACTGTAGGGATGGTATTGGCCTGGTGATGAGCGGGTGCCTGGTTTCCTCCAAACGTGACGCCTGGCATTCACACCAAAGATTCAATCTTTGTCTCATCAGACCAGAGAATTTTCTTTCTCATGGTCTGAGAGTCCTTCAGGTGCCTTTTGGCAAACTCCAGGCGGGCTGCCATGTGCCTTTTACTAAGGAGTGGCTTCCGTCTGGGCACTCTACCATACAGGCCTGATTGGTGGATTGCTGCAGAGATGGTTGTCCTTCTGGAAGGTTCTCCTCTCTCCACAGAGGACCTCTGCAGCTCTGACAGAGTGACCATCGGGTTCTTGGTCACCTCCCCTGACTAAGGCCCTTCTCCCCTGATCGCTCAGTTTAGATGGCCGGCCAGCTCTAGGAAGAGTCCTGGTGGTTTCGAACTTCTTCCACTTACGGATGATGAAGGCCACTGTGCTCATTGGGACCTTCAAAGCAGCAGACATTTTTCTGTAACCTTCCCCAGATTTGTGCCTGGAGACAATCCTGTCTCGGAGGTCTACAGACAATTCCTTTGACTTCATGCTTGGTTTGTGCTCTGACATGAACTGTTAACTGTGGGACCTTCTATAGACAGGTGTGTGCCTTTCCAAATCATGTCCAGTCAACTGAATTTACCACAGGTGGACTCCAATGAAGCTGCAGAAACATCTCAAGGGTGATCAGGGGAAACAGGATGCACCTGAGCTCAATTTGGAGCTTCATGGCAAAGGCTGTGAATACTTATGTACATGTGCTTTCTCCATTTTTAAATTTTTAATAAATTTGCAAAAATCTCAAGTAAACTTTTTTCACGTCATTATGGGGTGTTGTGTGTAGAATTCTGAGGAAAAAAATGAATTTAATCCATTTTGGAATAAGGCTGTGACATAACAAAATGTGGAAAAAGTGATGAAGCACTGGGAATACTTTCCGGATGCACTGTATGTACACTGCTACAACCATCAGCTCCATGCAATGGAATCAGAACCTCTGGCTAAGACGTTCTTTGACTGGTCAAATTCATTGAACACATTTTGTCACAGACATTATGTTTCACACACATACGATACACCCACACTGAAAAGACTTCTAGAAATACGATGGACCAGTCATTATGATGTCACAAAGCCCATTGTCAACAATGAGGAAGCTATAAGGGGGCTTCTCTCAGAGGTAGCAGAGGCTGACACTGCCCCTTTTCACATTTGCATAGAGGCATGTGATCTTTTGACCCAATTAAAAAAGCAGAATTTCCTCAATACAGGAAAATTCCTCCTTCATGTGCTTGGTGCGCTGAAACCAGCCAATGCAGTTCTACAGGCACATGCAGTGGATTTGTGCCCTGCTGGGGAGGTGGTGACAGCTTCACTGGCCACACTGAAGGACATGAGATGCGACTCATTCTGGGAGGAACATTTCTCTCAGTGTGAAGGTAGGCCTACCAACTCGCTCAAAAGGAAACGGAACGTTAATTCACAGCTTGATGATAGTATTGTCGTGTCTACGCTTGGGCATGGTGGCTCTGATGAACAAATTGCTCCTAATCAGACTTTTAAAAGGGCTATGTTCAGCATTCTTGATAGGGCTATTGTGGAAATGGAGACAAGGTTCTCTCAGAGAAATGTTGAATTATTGAGGGCCACATCGCTTCTCCTGCCAAAACCGGAATTATTTCTTGATCATTCTCTCCTGAAACCACTTCAGGCACTTGAAGGCACAGAGCAAAACAGCATGAGCTTGCAAAATGAAATTGCTGTGGCAAAATACACTGCCAGCTGATGCTAATCTCTCTGAAGCATGCAAAGGCATTCAGCCGTACAAAGAGGCCTTCCCCATGTCGCATTCGCTATACGTCACAGCACTCATCATTGGTGTGTCTTCAGCTGCATGCGAAGCTCTTTCTCTACTTTGAACCGCATTCTCACTCCACTCCGCCGAACAATGCTGCATTCAAGGAAGAGAAATGTAGTCATTCTGGCACATGAGAAAAACATCACAGAAAATCTAGACATGAATGAATTTATTTCAGAATTTGCAAAGAGTAACCGCAGACTGGTCCTGTAGATACTATCCAGGTTAAACACTGGAAACTGATGTCCTATAGCCTCCCATGACTACAATAAGCCACGTTTCTGTTCTTGCTCTCATATGTTGTATACATCCATCCATCCATCCATTATCCAACCCACTGAATCCGAACACAGGGTCACGGGGGTCTGCTGGAGCCAATCCCAGCCAACACAGGGCACAAGGTAGGGAACCAATCCTGGGCAGGGTGCCAACCCACCGCAGTCTATCTATCTATCTATCTATCTATCTATCTATCTATCTATCTATCTATCTATCTATCTATCTATCTATCTATCTATCTATCTATCTATCTATCTATCTATCTATCTATATCTGTGGTGTGCCATATGTTGGAATGAAAAATGTAATGCACTTTATTACTACAAATCTATCTATCAATCTATCTATCTATCCATCCATCCATTATCCAACCCACTGAATCCGAACACAGGGTCACGGGGGTCTGCTGGAGCCAATCCCAGCCAACACAGGGCACAAGGCAGGGAACCAATCCTGGGCAGGGTGCCAACCCACCGCAGATGTCATAATATTGATTTTTTTTAATAACCAATAAACCAATTTCACAATGTGTGTGTAATCACAAGATGCTGATTGATACTCGACAAAAGAAATGTTTTTTAAGCTTTTATTTTCTGGTGAATCCCCATTAGCCTCCATTGTAAAGCACCAGTGAGGAATTTATAAAAAAACAATTCATTTTCAAGCACAATTTAGCAATGCAAATGCATAAATACCATGATTGTGAAGAAATCACTTTGACTTGAAAAATACCAAACCCTTATAACTTCCTGAATACGTCCATTGTGGAGTGACATTTCTGAGGGGGGCTTCAGGTCAGGTCAGGTTGGGGAGCCTGCACTGGTACAGCACATTGCCACACGACGAAATAGCTCGGGGTCCTGGTTGGCAACCCCTACCCAGCCAGACACACAGCCCAGTCCCACCCCTCTATCTGCCACAGCCAGGTGTTACGTTGGTGTCCCCTCGGCCTGCTCCAGACACTCAGGTCCTCAACAATGTGTCGGATCACCCTCGGGTAATCGCACCACATGGCCGTAGTGCCCTCACAATGCGGGTCATGTGCCTCATTTGGGACTCCGTGAGCAACACAAAGTCAAACCAGCGGGACCCAGGGATTCTCTGAAGAGACACCAAAGGAGTCCAGTCTTCATCTCAGGTCACTGGATAGCGTGGCAACAAAACTAAACTGCAGGTAACGCATTTCATTAAAGAGTTTTGGTACTATTTGTTTGTTTTGTTTGAGATGAGCATATGTTTCTGTTTGCTTGTCTGCTCACAGTGGTCAGCATAGATGGAGTTCGAATAATATCCCCCTATTTGCTCTCCGCAGCTTCAGGCCTACATTTGTCTCCGCAGTTCTCTTTCTTCAATGCTTACATTCCACCGTGGCTTGTAGCAAATGATGCTCTGCACAGAAGGGTGCCGAGAGTGTGCTGTGCACCTCTTCACCTCTCAGTGTGAGCGAGCTTTCTTTAATTGTTGCAACAATGCTTTCACATGGAAGTGAGCTTCCTTTAGTTGTTGCTTCCAGACAGACATAAATCAGATTATATTATTGAACGATTATTTGCATTTAATTGGTCGTTTATGAAGTTATACTGTCAGTTTGCTTGTTGCCTTACTTTTACTGTATAATATTTTGTATGGGATTCTCAACTGCAGCACTAATGTTTGCAATATACCATTCGTTGGAATGAAAAATGCATTGCAGTGACATGTGCTTCAAAATATTTTCTAAAGTGTAACTTCTGAAATTGGTTTATACAACGTATTATGAAGGTTATTTTTTGTATTTAATTTATTTAATTATCAAGTTCTATTTGTCTGTTGCTTTACTTAAACAGTACTTTCTATAGGATTCTCAACAGCAATAATAATGTTTGTGATGCACCATCTGTTGGAGTGAAAAAGCAGTGTAGTGACACATGTACTACAACATACATTCCAGAGTGTAACTGCCAGTCAGAGAGAAATCAGCTTTAAAAAAATATGCTTTTGTATTCATTTTTTTATTTATTGATTTACACTGTCAGTTTGTCTGTTGTCTTACTTATATATTTTTCTAAAGGATCCTCAATGACAGTATTAATGCTTGCAATTCATCATCTGTTAGCACGAAAAATGCAGTGCACTACAAAATATATTACAGAGTGTAACTGCTGGACAGACAGATATTGACTTATACCTGTATATTATAATTTTTGTATTTGTTTTTTTTTATTTATCAAGTTCTATTGTCAATTTGTCTGTTGCTTTACTTAAGCAATATTTTCTACAGGATTCTCAACAGCAATACTAATGTTTGTGATGCACCATCTGTTGGAATGAAAAAAACAGTGCAGTGACACATGTACTACAACATACATTCCAGAGTGTAACTGTCAGTCAGACAGAAATCAGCTTATATTGTAAAAATCTGATTTTGTATTTAATTTTTTATTTATTGATTTACACCGTCAGTTTGTCTGCTGTCTTACTTATACAATATTTCCATAGGATTTTCCATAGCAGTACTAATGTACTAAATGCACCATCTGTTGGAATGAAACATGCAGTGCAGTGACACATCCACTACAAAATACAGAATATAACTTCTGAGTGGACAGAAATTGACTTATAAAAAAAAATATGTTTTTCATTTTTTTATTTAAGTTACACTATCAGAGTGTCTGTATTTTTATAGGATTGTCAACAGCAGTACTAATGTTTATGATGCACCATCTGTTAGAATGAAAAATGCAGTGCAGTGAAATTGGCTTATATTTAAGTATAAATATTTTATATATAATTATATATAACTATATTTATACATACTGCTGGGAGACTTCAATGCTCACGTGGGCAATGACAGTGAGACCTGGAAGGGCGTGATTGGGAGGAATGGCCTCCCCGATCTGAACCCGAGCGGTGTTTTGTTATTGGACTTCTGTGCTCGTCACGGATTGTCCATAACGAACACCATGTTCAAGCATAGGGGTGTTCATATGTGCACTTGGCACCAGGACACCCTAGGCCTCAGTTCGATGATCGACTTTGTGGTCGTGTCGTCGGACTTGCGGCCACATGTCTTGGACACTCGGGTGAAGAGAGGGGCGGAGCTGTCAGCTGACCACCCCTTGCTGGTGATTTGGCTTCGATGGTGGGGGAGGATGCCGGTCAGGCGTGGTAGGCCCAAACGTGTTGTGAGGGTCTGCTGGGAACGTCTGGCAGAGCCCCCTGTCAGAAGTAGCTTCAACTCCCACCTCCAGCAGAACTTCGACCACATCCGAGGGAGGTGGGGGACATTGAGTCCGAATGGGCCATGTTCCGTGCCTCTATTGTTGAGGCAGCTGACCAGAGCTGTGGCCGTAAGGTGGTCGGTGCCTGTCGTGGTGCTCAATCCCCGAACCCGTTGGTGGACACCGGCGGTGAAGAATGCCGTCAAGCTCAAGAAGGAGTCCTACCAGTCCCTTTTGTCCTGTGGGACCCTGGAGGCAGCTGATAGGTACCGGCAGGCCAAGCGGAATACAGCTTTGGTGGTTGCTGAGGCAAAAACTCAGACATGGGAGGAGTTTGGGGAGGCCATGGAGAACGGCTTTCGGACGGCTTCGAGGAGATTCTGGTCCACCATCCGGCGTCTCAGGAGGGGGGAAGCAGTGCAGTGTCAACACTGTATATGGTGGGATGGTGCGCTGCTGACCTCGACTCGGGACGTTGTGGGTCGGTGGGGGGAATACTTCGAAGACCTCCTCAATCCCATTAACATGCCTTCCAATGAGGAAGCAGAGCCTGGGGACTCGGAGGTGGGCTCCCCCATCTCTAGGACTGAGGTCACCGAGGTGGTCAAAAAACTCCTTGGTGGCAGGGCCCCGGGGTGGATGAGATACGCCCGGAGTTCCTCAAGGCTCTGGATGTTGTAGGACTGTCTTGGTTGACACGCCTCTGCAACATCGCATGGACATCAGGGACAGTGCCTCTGGATTGGCAGACCGGGATGGTGGTCCCCCTCTTTAAGAAGGGGGACCGGAGGATGTGTTCCAACTACAGAGGGATCACACTCCTCGGCCTCCCTGGAAAAGTCTATTTGGGGGTCCTGGAGAGGAGGGTCCATCGGATAGTCGAGCCTCGGATTCAGGAGGAACAGTGTGGTTTTCGTCCTGGTCGCGGAACAGTGGACCAGCTCTATACCCTTAGCAGGGTCCTGGAGGGTGCATGGGAGTTTGCCCAACCAGTCTACATGTGTTTTGTGGACTTGGAAAAGGCGTTCGACTGTGTCCCTCGGGGAATCCTGTGGGGGGTACTCCGAGAGTATGGGGTACCGGCCCCCCTGATAAGGGCTGTTCAGTCCCTGTACGATCAGTGCCAGAGCTTGGTCCGCATTGCCGGCAGTAAGTCGAACCCGTTTCCAGTGAGAGTTGGACTCCGCCAGGGCTGCCCTTTGTCACCGATTCTGTTCATAACTTTTATGGACAGAATTTCTAGGCGCAGCCAGGGTGTTGAGGGGGTCCGGTTTGGTGGGCTCAGGATTGGGTCACTGCTTTTTGCAGATGATGTTGTCCTGTTTGCTTCATCAGGCCGTGATCTTCAGCTCTCTCTGGATCGGTTCGCAGCCGAGTGTGAAGCGGCTGGGATGAGAATCAGCACCTCCAAATCCGAGACCATGTCCTCAACCGGAAAAGGGTGGAGTGCCCTCTCAGGGTTGGTAGCGAGATCCTGCCCCAAGTGGAGGAGTTCAAGTATCTCGGGGTCTTGTTCACGAGTGAGGAAGAATGGAGCGTGAGATCGACAGGCAGATCGGTGCAGCATCCGCAGTAATGCGGGCTCTGCATCGGTCTGTCGTGGTGAAAATGGAGCTGCAAGGCGAAGCTCTCAATTTACCAGTCGATCTATGTTCCTACCCTCACCTATGGTCATGAGCTATGGGTAGTGACCGAAAGAATGAGATCGCGAATACAAGCGGCTGAAATGAGTTTCCTCCGCAGGGTGTCTGGGCTCTCCCTTAAAGATAGGGTGAGAAGCTCAGTCATCCGGGAGGAGCTCAGAGTAGAGCCGCTGCTCCTCCGCATCGAGAGGAGTCAGATGAGGTGGCTCGGGCATCTGATCAGGATGCCTCCTGGACGCCTCCCTGGTGAGGTGTTCCGGGCACGTCTAACTGGGAGGAGGCCCCGGGGAAGACCCAGGACACGCTGGAGGGACTATGTCTCTCGGCTGGCCTGGGAACGCCTCGGGATTCTCCCGGAAGAGCTAGAAGAAGTGGCCGGGGAGAGGGAAGTCTGGGCATCTCTGCTCAAGCTGCTGCCCCCGCGACCCGACTTCGGATAAGCGGAAGAGAATGGATGGATGGATATTTATACATTATTTTTATTATAAATATAAATATTTATATAATTCCATATGTTGGAAGGAAAAATGCAGTACTGTGACACACTGAGTTAGAGAAGGCCGGCTCACCAGAGAGCTTCCTGGTGACGTCAGTTGAGCTCTCACTCCCACCACAGTGCCTCTGCGTCAACATCCCACCCTCCACAGCGTAAAGGCTGCTGACCATGCCAAGCGTTTTGCCGTAAAGTCACACACACCGTAAGCCATCTCACTTTGCACTTTTCCACTTTGGTTACAGCTGGTGGTCAGCTCTGAACAGCAGCTCTCAGAAGCAGCTTCGTTTCAGTCTGGACTTGGTCTTGGCTGCACAGTTAGTGCAAGCAGAGCAACTACTGATGATGTCACTTGAGCTCTCCCTCCCTCATTCAGCCCCACACCATACCGCACATAGCCTACACCTCAACGCTCCACCTTTCCACAGTACAAAGGCTGCTGACTACGCCAAATGAACTCACAAACCCCACAAGCTATCTCAGGTGGCATATTTACACAGTGGTAACTCTCAGGTGGTCAACGGAAAACCTTTAACATCAGAGGCAGAATCTTACTAACCTGAGTTAAAGAAGGCCGACTGAGCAGATGGTGCTTCTGAACGTCTGGTGACGTCAGTTGAGCTCTCACTCCCACCATGGTGCCTCTACATCAACATTCCACCCTCCACAGCGCAAAGGCTGTTGACCGTGCCAAGCGTTTTGCCGTAAAGTCACTCACACCATAAGCCATCTCACTTTGCACATTTCCACTTTGGTTATAGCCGGTGGTCAGCTTTGAACCTGTGATGTCTGGATTACACCAGCTCTCAGAAGCAGCTTCGTTTCAGTCTGGACTTGGTCTTAGCTGCACAGATAGTGCAAGCAGAGCACCTACTGATGATGTCACGTGAGATCTCTGTCATTCCGCCACTACCACACTTCTCCAAATACAAAGCCTTTGTTAAGGACTTTGCTACTTAGGAGTAATTATTATTAGATGCTCTATTGGTAGTCCTTCATTGGTGCTTTCTAATTAATACCAAAATAAGTGTTTGTAGGGGTCTTGATGAATAAAATTGTGGTCAAAACAAAACAGAAATAAATAAAATGCTAATTACACAAAGTGTTTCGTCTTGAGAGTATCTTTGAGAGCAACAGCCGGTGACAGGTCCCTCTGAAAAGGCTAAGACACCCGGACCAGTAGAGGGAGCTCTACCCCAGTGTTCCTGTAGTCAAAGTGGGGCTTCTCCTGACTCCAGAAGTGAAGTCACATTGAGGCCAAATTTTAGAGTGTGCTTTGGGGCAGGGGGGTCCGCGGGTGGGAGGAAAGAGTATGGAGAGAGGGAGGGTGATGGGATATGTACAGGCAGGCTCAGAGGACAGGTGTATTTTGTGTGATCAATTAAACTCAAATTATTGTCCTTAGGCATTTGTTGCTCACCCTATGGGTGCGGTAAAATGCAACGACCAAACAGGTTTGAACCTGTAAAAGCAAACACAGAGAGCAGATAAAGGGTTGGGGTACCACAGAGTATCCCCATTGTCACACTGGCCCGACGCTGCAGGAAAATAACAATCGAAGGGAACGGACACGGAATGCTTACATCTCTCTCTCTTATCGTCCAGGAGAAAAGAAGACGATCAAATGTACCATTTGGAACTCGACCGCAGTTACACGCATCCACAATACGTAATCCACTTCCGACTTTCGAGGACACGACGCCACTGGATGACTTAAACTTCCGGTCCACTCCCGATGACCTCACTTCCGCCTTCCCTCTGTGCTGTGTCATTTCCTGTCCGTCTGCTATAAAAGCCCCCCTGGTGATGTCTGTTATGTGCTTATTTTGTGGTACAGAAGGACGAATCAAAGTGACCTACGGTATATGGGACGGCGTCCCAAACCTTTATTTCGAGTCTTTTTGTATTTTGACTATCACACCGTATATTGGTGGGTGATGAAAAAATAAACAGTAGCAAAAAAAAACAAACAAAAAAGTCATAGTCGTCACTAGTGATGTGGCGAGACAACAAGTATTGTGGATTTCCATCTTAGAGAGCTCCACTCTGGATGGAGTTCCAGTCCAGACTGACGTTGTCCTTCCGGTGATGCTGGCTTTCGTAGGGGGAAGGGGTGTGGTGGATGATGAGACGCAGGAATTGATGTCATTGCCCTCCGATGAGACCCCCTTCATTCTAAGAAAACAGGAAATGGCGTTATCTTGTCAGTTGTCTTCTGCGTAATCCTTTTTAGATGGACCCAAAACCGCGTAACACGTCTCACCTGTCTGACAAACGGTAAAGCAGATATAGGCAACTAAACAGCAGTAAGAACTGAAAAACAGTGATCACTCTGGTAGAGCTTCAGAGGAACTGTGCCGGGATGAGAGAAGGACAACCATCTCTAGTGTCTCTTCAGTAAAAGACCAGTAAAGGACTCTGGGAGCAGGAGGTCCGAGATTCTCTAGTCTGGTCAGACAATATCTGAACTCTATGAGTAGAACTTGAAGCACAATGTCCGTCAAGAACTGGGCTACCGCTCACCACCTGCCTAATACCAAGCATGGTGGTCGCAGCATCATGTGGTGGGTCAGAGAGACTGGTCAGAACTGAGGCAAGGATGAATGAAACCAAATATGGAAAACCTGCTGCAGAGTGAAGACCACCTCAGACTGGGCTGATGATCAGTGACCTAAAGCATAAGAGCTAAGAAAGGCCTGGAGTGGGTTTAGGCCCGAGACTCTGTGTGGCTTTAAATGGCCCAGTCTAAGCCCAGGCTTAAACCCCATAGGACATCTGTGGAGACACCTGAAGGTGCCAGGGCACAAGACGACTCCCGTCCAGTCTGATAGAATTTGAGATGATCTGCCAGGAAGAACAGTGTGATTAGATTAGATTAGAGTAGATAAGAGTACAAGGAGATAAAGCGCAAGGTGAAGAGAGAGGTGGCGAAGGCTAAAGAAAAGGCGGATGATGAGTTGTATGAGAGGTTGGACACTAAGCAGGGAGAAAAGGACCAGTGGGCTAGACAGAGGGACTGAGCTGGGAAAGATGTGCAGCAGGTTAGGGTGGTAAAGGATAAAGATGGAAACGTACTCACAAGCGAGGAGAGTGTGTTGAGCAGATGGAAAGAGAACTTTGAGAGGTTGATGAATGAAGAGAACGAGAGAGAGAAGAGGTTGGATGATGTGGAGATAGTGAATCAGGAAGTGCAACGGATTAGCAAGGAGGAAGTAAGGACAGCGATGAAGAGGATGAAGAATGGAAAGGCCGTTGGTCCAGATAACATACCTGTGGAAGCATGGAGGTGTTTAGGAGAGACGGCAGTGGAGTTTTTAACCAAATTGTTTAATGGAATCTTGAAAAGTGAGAGGATACCTGAGGAGTGGAGAAGAAGTGTACTGGTGCCGATATTTAAGAATAAGGGGGATGTGCAGGACTGCAATAACTACAGGGGGATAAAATTGATGAGCCACAGCATGAAGTTATGGGAAAGAGTAATTGAAGTTCAGTTAAGAAGTGAGGTGATGATTAGTGAGCAGCAGGATGGTTTCATGCCAAGAAAGATCACCACAGATGTGATGTTTGCTCTGAAGGTGTTGATGGAGAAGTTCAGAGAAAGCCAGAAGATGCATTCTGTCTTTGTGGACCTGGACAAAGCATATGACAGGGTGACTAGAGAGGAGCTGTGGTATTGTATGAGGAAATCGGGAGTGGCAGAGAAGTACATAAGAGTGGTACAGGATATGAACGAGGGAAGTGTGACAGTGGTGAGGTCTGCGGTAGGAGTGACGGAGGTGGGATTACATCAGGGATCGGCTCTGAGCCCTTTCTTATTTTCAATGGTGATGGACAGGTTCACAGACGAGATTAAACAGGAGTCCTCATGGACTATGATGTTTGCTGATGACATTGTGATCTGTAGCGATAGTAGGGAGCAGGTTGAGGAGACCCTGGAGAGGTGGAGATATGCTCTAGAGAGGAGAGGAATGAAGGTCAGTAGGAACAAGACAGAATACATGTGTGTAAATGAGAGAGAGGTCAGTGGAATGGTAAGGATGGAGGGAGTAGAGCTGACGAAGGTGGATGAGTTTAAATACTTGGGATCAACAGTACAGAGTAATGGGGATTGTGGAAGAGAAGTGAAGAAGAGAGTGCAGGCAGGGTGGAATGGATGGAGAAGAGTGTCAGGAGTGATTGGTGACAGACAGGTATCAGCAAGAGTGAAAGAGAAGGTCTACAGGATGGTAGTGAGACCAGCTATGTTATATGGGTTGGAGATGATGGCACAGGAGACAGAGCTGGAGGTGGCAGAGTTAAAGATGTTAAGAGTGGCATTGGGCGTGACGAGGATGGACAGGATTAGAAATGAGGACATTAGAGGGTCAGCTCAAGTTGGACGGTTGGGAGACAAAGTCAGAGAGGCGAGTTTGCATTGGTTTGGACATGTGCAGAGGAGAGATGAGGGGTGTAATGAGAGAAGGCTAATAAGGATAGAGCTGCCAGGGAAGAGGAGAAGAGGAAGGCCTAAGAGAAGGTTTATGGATGTGCTGAGAAAGGACATGCAGGTGATGGGTGTAACAGAAGAAGATGCAGAGGACAGGAAGATATGGAAGAAGATGATCCGCTGTGGTGACCCCTAATAGGAGCATCTGAAAGAAGAAGAAGATTAGATTAGATTGGATAAACATGATTGATCCCATGGGAAATTTCAGTTGCATATGTTTGAGCAGATTAGGCAGTACGGGCACCTTCAGCCCTAAAGAAGGCACTCGGAGTCTCAGGACAGGCAGCAGAATCCAGATTTGTTGTATGATGCACATACAGACTCAATTCAGATGGGATGGAGTGAGTGATCAGCCACAGGCATCTCTTACATTTATTACAGTTCATATCATACAAGCCATTTCATGGCTGTAATTAATTCTACCGATATTTCTTAGCTGAGGGGCTGTCAAACCCCTCTCTGTCCATCATTTCTGTTTGACGAGGCCTATCCATCCATCCATCCATTATCCAACCCACTATATCCCAACTACAGGGTCACAGGGGTCTGCTGAAGCCAATCCCAGCCAACACAGGGCGCAAGGCAGGAAACAAACCCCGGGCAGGGCGCCAGCCCACCGCAGATGAAGCCTATCCTTACTTCCTATTAGCTCGGCACTTGCTACTATTCTTTCCAGCCAGAGTTGACATTTCCTCTCTGAGCGAGGGGCCCGTCTTTCTCCAGCTCTCCTGCACGTCTAACCTTTGGCTTAATGAACTTTTGTTGGTTTTTAGCACATACAGAATACCGTATTTACCCGTGTACCACACACACATTTTTTTCCCGAAAATTAACATTAGAAAATCAGGTGCGCGTCATACACGAGGAAATTTTTTTCTGTAATGTTTACTTCTTCTGCTTGGGCTCTCTCACTCGCTCTCTCTCTCGTTTGTCTCGCACTCTCTCTTTCTCTCTCTCTCTTGCTCGTTCGCGCGCACTCTCTCTTTCTCTCTCTTCCTCGTTCACTCTTGCGCACTCTCTCTCTTCCTCGTTCACTCGCACGTGCTTTCTCTCTCTCTCTTCCTCGTTCGCACGCACTCTCTCTTTCTCTCTCTTCCTCGTTCGCTCGTGCGCACTCTCTCTCTTCCTCGTTCGCTCGCACTCTCTCTTTCTCTCTCTCTCTTCCTCGTTCACTCGCACTCTCTCTTTCTCTCTCTCTCTTGCTCGTTCACGCGCAATCTCTCTTTCTCTCTCTTTCTCGTTCACTCGCACGTGCTTTCTCTCTCTCTCTTCCTCGTTCGCTCATACTCTCTCTTTCTCTCTCTCTCTCTCGTTTGCTCGCGTGCGCTTTCTCTATCTCTTCCTTGTTCGCTCGTGTGCGCTTTCTCTCTCTCTCTTCCTCGTTCACTCACGCTCTCTCTTTCTCTCTCTTTCTTGCTCGTTCGTGCGCACTCTCTCTTTCTCTCTCTTCCTTGTTCACTCATGCGCACTCTCTCTCTTGCTCGTTCACTCGCACGTGCTTTCTCTCTCTCTCTTCCTCGTTCGCTCGCAATCTCTCTTTCTCTCTCTCTCGTTCGCGCTTTCTCTCTCTCTCTTCCTCGTTCACTCGCACGTGCTTTCTCTCTCTCTCTTCCTCGTTCGCTCGTACTCTCTCTTTCTCTCTCTCTCTCTCGTTTGCTCGCGTGCGCTTTCTCTATCTCTTCCTTGTTCGCTCGCGCGCGCTCTCTCTCTCTCTTCCTCATTCACTCACGCTCTCTCTTTCTCTCTCTCTCTTGCTCGTTCGTGAGCACTCTCTCTTTCTCTCTCTTCCTTGTTCGCTCGTGCGCACTCTCTCTCTTCCTCGTTCGCTCGCACTCTCTCTTTCTCTCTCTCTCTCTTCCTCGTTCACTCGCACTCTCTCTTTCTCTCTCTCTCTTGCTCGTTCGCACGCAATCTCTCTTTCTCTCTCTTTCTCGTTCACTCGCACGTGCTTTCTCTCTCTCTCTTCCTCATTCGCTCGTACTCTCTCTTTCTCTCTCTCTCTCTCGTTTGCTCGCGTGCGCTTTCTCTATCTCTTCCTTGTTCGCTCGTGTGCGCTTTCTCTCTCTCTCTTCCTCGTTCACTCACGCTCTCTCTTTCTCTCTCTCTCTTGCTCGTTCGTGCGCACTCTCTCTTTCTCTCTCTTCCTCGTTCGCTCGTGCGCACTCTCTCTCTTGCTCGTTCGCGCGCGCTCTCTCTCTCTCTCACTCATGCGCGCTCTCTCTCTCTCTTGCTCATTCACTCCCGCTCTCTCTTTCTCTTTCTCTTGCTCGTTCACGCGCTCTCTCTCTCTCTCTCTCTCACTCATGCGCACTCTCTCTCTCTTGCTCGTTCGCTCGCACTCTCTCTTTCTCTCTCTCTCTCTCTCTCGTTCGCGCTTTCTCTCTCTCTCTTGCTCGTTCGCGCGCACTCTCTCTTTCTCTTTCTTCCTCGTTCACTCATGTGCACTCTCTCTCTTCCTCGTTCACTCGCACGTGCTTTCTCTCTCTCTCTTCCTCATTCGCTCGCACTCTCTCTTTCTCTCTCTCTCTCGTTCGCGCTTTCTCTCTCTCTCTTCCTTGTTCGCTCGCACTCTCTCTTTCTCTCTCTCTCTTCCTCGTTCGCTCATACTCTCTCTTTCTCTCTCTCTCTCTCGTTTGCTCGCGTGCGCTTTCTCTATCTCTTCCTTATTCGCTCGCGCGCGCTTTCTCTCTCTCTCTTCCTCGTTCACTCACGCTCTCTCTTTCTCTCTCTCTCTTGCTCGTTCGTGCGCACTCTCTCTTTCTCTCTCTTCCTCGTTCGCTCGTGCGCACTCTCTCTCTTGCTCGTTCGCGCGCGCTCTCTCTCTCTCTCACTCATGCGCGCTCTCTCTCTCTCTTGCTCGTTCACTCCCGCTCTCTCTTTCTCTTTCTCTTGCTCGTTCACGCGCTCTCTCTCTCTCTCTCTCTCACTCATGCGCACTCTCTCTCTCTTGCTCGTTCGCTCGCACTCTCTCTTTCTCTCTCTCTCTCTCTCTCTCTCGCGTGTGCTCTCTGTCTCTCTTGCTCGTTCACTCATGCACGCTCTCTCTCTCGCTCTTTCGTCCTGCAACAAAAACAGAAGGGCATTTCACAGAAAACATGCCCTAAACTCTTCCTATACAATCACAACGCGCGTCATACATGGGGAAATTTTTTTCATGATTTTCTTTGTAAAAATTAGGGTACGCGTCTTACACGAGGGCGCGTGGTACACGAGTAAATACGGTAATAAAAACAATAGGTAAGCACAAGTCTTTTTAATCTTAACTCTTAATGCTTAGTAATTTAGTGTCTACTTTTCTCATGTGCTTATAACACTTTTAGAATACATAGAGATCACCAATTTTAAGAATACATTTTTATATACATACAACAGCAGAATCATAAAAACAAGGATACAGAGTCACAGCCAATCAATCAATCAATCAATTAATCAATCAGTCAACAAATAAAAGTATATTGTACAGATATTTAAAAATGAACATAACGAGTACATCAGGTTGGAAGCATTCAATTTCATGACAGCATTGGGCAGTAAAGACCCCCAGAGGCACATCTTAACACACCATGTTGGAATGAGCCCCTGGCTAAAAGTGCTCCAAGGACAGCGCCTCCTGGATGGGATGGAGGGGATTTTTTCCAATTTTGCCACCACAGTGTCCAGTGGGTTAACAGAGCAGGCTGTCCTGATGAGTTTGTTCAGACCTTGTCCTTCTTTTGAGCTCTGGTTACTTCCTCAGATGACCGCCCCACTGGCTACTATGGACTGGTAGAACATATCCAGCAGCTCACTGCACCCGTCAGCAGTCCTGAGTCGCCTTAGCAAGTCCAGTCTGCTCTGGCCCTTCTTGTCCAGCACCACTGTGTTGTCAGTCCAGTCCAGTTTTGGGGGTTAACTTGCACCACTTCCACGTCCTCCCCCTGGTCTCAGAGGTGCTTCTGGGCACACCAGACGTCCACCACCAGCTCGTTTGCCATGCTGATGTTGACTCGCTCCATTATTAGTACAGCCTAGGATGGATATAAACTACCCAAATCCAGGTGTGCAAAGCTTGTAGTGACTTATCCTGAGGACATGATGCTGAAATTGAGGGGCTTCTAGGAGTGAGGGATTTCAGTTTTGATTTTTAGTACATGTGCAAACCTTTCTGAAAACATGTCTGCACTTTGTCGTAATGTCGTAAAGCCTATATACATTGGACTTCCAATACAACTCGGAGTCCTGCCACGTGCAAAAGTCCGCTGATGACACTGCTATCATGGGCTGCATCAGGAGTGGGCAGGAGGAGGAGTATAGGAACCTAATCAAGGACTTTGTTAAATGGTGCGACTCAAACCACCTACAACTGAACACCAGCAAAACCAAGGAGCTGGTAGTGGATTTTAGGAGGACCAGGACCCTCATGGACTCCGTGATCATCAGAGGTGACTGTGTGCAGAGGGTACAGACCTATAAATACCTGGGAGTGCAGCTGGATGATAAACTGGACTGGACTGCCAATACTGATGGTCAGTGTTAGAAAGGACAGAGCCGACTATACTTCCTTAGAAGGCTGCCATCCTTCAACATCTGCAATAAGATGCTGTAGATGTTCTATCAGACGGTTGTGGCGAGCGCCCTGTTCTACACGGTGGTGTGCTGGGGAGGCAGCATAAAGAAGAGGGACACCTCACGCCTGGACAAACTGGTGAGGAAGGCAGGCTCTATTGTAGGCACGGAGCTGGACAGTTTGACATCCGTGGCAGAGCGACGGGCACTGAGCAGACTCCTGTCAATCATGGAGAATCCACTGGAGCCACTGAACAGGATCATCTCCAGACAGAGGAGCAGCTTCAGCGACAGACTGCTGTCACCGTCCTGCTCCACTGACAGACTGAGGAGATCATTCATCCATCACACTATGAGACTCTTCAGTTCCACCGGGGGGTAAACATTAACATTATCAAAGTTATTGTCTGTCTGTATACCTGCATTGTTATCACTCTTTAATTTAATATTGTTATTATCAGTATGCTGCTGCTGGAGTATGGGAATTAATAAAGTATCTATCTATCTATCTATCTATCTATCTATCTATCTATCTATCTATCTATCTATCTATCTATCTATCTATCTATCTATCTATTATATAGTGTCTTTCATTCATCTATCTATCTATCTATCTATCTATCTATCTATCTATCTATCTATCTATCTATCTATCTATCTATCTATCTATCTATCTATCTATCTATCTATTATATAGTGCCTTTCACTCTATCTATCTATCTATCTATCTATCTATCTATCTATCTATCTATCTATCTATCTATCTATCTATCTATCTATCTATCTATCTATCTATCTATCTATCTATCTATATAGTGCCTTTCACATTTCTATCTATCTATCTATCTATCTATCTATCTATCTATCTATCTATCTATCTATCTATCTATCTATCTATCTATCTATCTATCTATCTATATAGTGCCTTTCACATTTCTATCTATCTATCTATCTATCTATCTATCTATCTATCTATCTATCTATCTATCTATCTATCTATCTATCTATCTATCTATTATATAGTGTCTTTCACATTATCTATCTATCTATCTATCTATCTATCTATCTATCTATCTATCTATCTATCTATCTATCTATCTATCTATCTATCTATCTATCTATCTATCTATCTAATGGGCTACTGCACGTAGATTAATGGGCAAAAATGGCAAATTTATTAATTTCCAAATAAATGTACAACACAACAAGGGGTTCAGAAAGTGAAGGAGTCTCGGTATTTTCTGAATTCCCTGCAGGTAACAGGAGAAGCTGTTTGAACGTCTCATGTGCTTTAGGCAGCTCTGAAGTTGGTGTGCTTTCAAATGAATGTTTACGAGAATATGAGACACACGATAAGAAATGTGATTTACGTATGAATGAGTTTTCATGTCTAGAGAACTGCTAATTGCTAATTAGTTTGCTGCTGTAGCTGCACGACATCTGCACAGGTCAATTGTGTTTTGTGGTTTTGTTATTAATGATGGCACTCCACAGCACACCACTCTTAAATTCTGCTGCCATCTACTGACTTTTGTAGGTATTGCCTGTTTGTAGCATCCAGTAGACTTTTATGGTTTGTCGTTCCTCATACTTTATTTGTATTATTTGTATTTATTTGTAGGACAGTTGTATTTCTGTCCAACGATTGCTTGATGTTCTGTTTTACACACCACACAAGTAAATATAAGTTACATATTGGCATTCAAATAAATCAACTCCTTGCACATATCCAGCGCTTAATAAATCACTTATTCTAGTGAAGCTCTTGGGTCGTAAAGAGGATGAAGAATTTGTTATTACAGAAAAAACTCACTTGATGCTCACATCGTAGTAATTGTCTGCTTTGTGCCAGTCCATTGACTGTGCGTCTCTTCACATGAGTATCGCAGTGGGCCTGCTCCCTGAGTGTTACTGGCCGGCTTTAGAACGTTCCTCGAAATTTTAGGCTGAATCGGTTTCAAGATGTTGGCCTATTTAGTCTTTAGACTCTCAAAATTATGCATGGAGACCGGAATCCAGGAGCGTGAGCTTCTCAGACTCTAGCTGTCTGTTGGTGGTGGACCTCAAACACTGAGGTTCTGAGTTGAATTCCACCACTGACACCATCAGCAAGTCACTTCACCTGCCTGGAAACACAAATGAATTGTGTCTCAAAAGTCCACTTGGATAAAGGTGTGGGGTCAGCTACGTAGTGATAATAATTGAAAGACGTATCACAAAACGAATTTCAGATATCGTAAAGTACAGTTCACAGTTTGAGATATTTAAAGCTCATTTCCAGATATCTCAAAATACTTTAAGACATTTGCAATACAATGTGAGACATCTCAAGTGCATTTCAGTGTATCTCAAACTGACCATGCATGCAGTTTTAAGATATCTGAAATTCATTTTGAGATATCGTGGAATAACATCTTGTAACATTTCCGTGTCTTACAATAGGACCTCCTGTCTCTTTTAAAATAATCTGAAATTCCTTTTGAGAAATCTCAAAAGGACAAAGAGAAAGGTATTCTGAGGTACCTGAAATGCATTTCAACATATCTCAAATACATGTTGAGGTCCTTCAAATTGACCCTCCATGCACTTTTGAGATATCTGAAATTCGTTTTGAGATATCATGGAATCACTTCTTATGAAATTTCCTTGTCTTACAATATTACCTTCTGTTTCTATTAAAATATTCCAAAATTCATTTGAGATATCTCAAAATGACGAAGAGAAAGGTATTCTGAGATATCTCAAATGCCTTTCAATGTATCTCAAATACATGTTGAGGTCTCTCCAACTGACCATCCATGCACTTTTAAGATATCTGAAAATCGTTTTGAGATATCATGGAATCGCTTCCTTGTGTTACAATATTACCTTCTGTTTCTTTTAAAATATTCCGAAATTCATTTGAGAAATCTCTAAACGATGAAGAGAATGGTATTTTGAGATATCTCCAGTGCTTTCAAGGTATCTCAAATTCATGTTGAGGTCTCTCAAATTGACCGTGCATGAACTTTAGATTAGTTTCGAGATCTCCCAAAATTACTTCTTATAAAATTTCCATGTCTTTCAATGGGACCTCCTGTCTTTTATCAGGATATCTTGAAATTCATTTGAGAAATCTCAAAATGATGAAGAGAATGGTATTTTCAGATATCTCCAATGCTGCAAATTCCTGTTGAGGTCTCTCCAATTTACCGTCCATGCACTTTTAAGATGTCTGCAATTCGTTTTGAGATATCATGGAATCGCTTCTTGTAACATTTCCTTATCTTACAATAGGACCTCCTGTCTCATTTAAAATAACCTGAAATTCATTTGACAAGAAAGGTATTCTAAGATATCTCAAATGCATTTCAACGTATCTCAAATTCATGTTGAGTTATCTCAAATTAACTGGACATGCATTGTAAGATATAAGAAATTTGTTTTGAGATAACTAAAATGCAATTCAGGTGTGGGCGGCCTGGTGGTGCAGTGGTAGCGCTGCTGCCTCGCAGTAAGGAGACCCATCTGGGTTCGTATCCCGGGTCCTCCCTGCGTGGAGTTTGCATGTTCTCCCCGTGTCTGCTTGGGTTTTCCTCCCAGAGTCCAAAGACATGCAGGTGAGGTGCATTGGCGATCCTAAATTGTCCTGAGAGCGTGCTTGATGTGTGGGTGCGCGCCCTGTGGTGGGCTGGCACGCTGCCAAGGGTTTGTTTCCTGCCTTGTGCTCTGTGTTGGCTTGGATTGGCTCCAGCAGACCCCCGTTACCCTGTCGTTAGGATATAGTGGGTTGGATAATGGATGGATGAATGGCATTTCAGGTGTTTCAAAATGACTACCGTGTTATTTTAAGACATTTCAAAATGCACAGGATATCCTGAATTGCATTTAAAGATGTCATGAAATGCATTTGAGAAATCTTAAAATGCAGAGGTTACCATTTCAAGATACCTTGAAATCTTTATGAGATATCTTAAAATGCACTTAAGATATCCTGACACAGATTATAAAAGGAAGAGGACCACAGTCAGAAAGGATTGTTGGGGTCCCTTCAATAATAACGTCCGAAGCACGTAACAAGCACAGATGAGGTTTAGCTATGTGTCGGGTGCTGATCCTCTGCTTCCATCCCGCACGAATAATCTGAGTAAACTGAGACCAGTAGGGGGGCAACGTGCACAAAGTTAAAAATCACGTCGCTGTCCGGTTACGCACCTCTCCACATGAACATCCACAAAAACATCCCCACAGCATGATGCTGCCACCACCATGCTTCACTGTAGGGATGGTATTGGCCTGGTGATGAGCGGTGCCTGGTTTCCTCCAAACCTGACGCCTGGCATTCACACCAAAGAGTTCAATCTTTGTCTCATCAGACCAGAGAATTTTCTTTCTCATGGTCTGAGAGTCCTTCAGGTGCCTTTTGGCAAACTCCAGGCGGGCTGCCATGTGCCTTTTACTAAGGAGTGGCTTCCGTCTGGCCACTCTACCATACAGGCCTGATTGGTGGATTGCTGCAGAGATGGTTGTCCTTCTGGAAGGTTCTCCTCTCTCCACAGAGGACCTCTGGAGCTCAGGAAGGAAAATACGAAAATACAAAAGGAGCAGAGTGGGAACTGATGATTTTGGGGAGAGCTCACAGTGCTGGTTCAACTGCTTTGCTATGATGGCAGAGAATGAGAGGCGGAGCTCTGGTGGCCAGGAGTTGATTGGCCGATGACAGTCTGAGTGCCAAAGGAGGCTGAATCACCAGCTGAGGTGAGCATCCATAGTCACGACAGAAGGTGTCCAGAAGCACAATGAACTTCCCATCAATAGGGAGAATATGGAGTCATGCATGCAGGGATGCTGGATCGCCAGCTGAGGTGAGCATTTGAGGGCACAAGGGGAGGTGGCCAGGAGCCCAATGAGCTAGCTGGTTGCTAGAGCACTGAAGGGGGCAAGAGTGGGGATGCTGGATATCCAGCTGAGGGAATCATTCATGGCCCACAAGGGAAGGTGGTCGGGAGCCCAATGAGTTTTCAGTTGATAGAGACAAGTGCGGGGACAATGGATATCCAGCTGAGGCGCAGAGATGTCTGCGGCCATGAAGGAAGGTAGCAAGGAGCCCAACTAGCCTTCAGTTGTAGAGCACTGATGGAGGCAAGCATGGGAACACTGGATATCCAGCTGAGGGGAGCATTCATGGTTACAAGGGAAGGTAGCCAGGAGCTCAATGAGCTTTCTGTTGCTAGAGCACCAATGGAGACAAGCATGGAGACAATGGGATACCAGCTGAAGTGATCATTAATGGCTACAAAGGAAGGTGGCCAGGAGCCCAATTAGTTTTTGGTTGATAAAGGCAAGAGTGGGCATGCTGGATTGCCTGCTGAGGCTCAGATATGTCTGTGGCCATGACGGAAGGTAGCAAGGAGCCCAACGATCTTTCTGTTGTAGAGCACTGATGGAGGCAAGCATGGAGACACTGGATATCCCCAAAAACTTTTTTGGGTGATAGAGGCAAGTGCAGGAAAAATGGACAGCTAGTTGAGTTGCGCATCCATGGCCTCAATAGAGCATTGATGGAGGCAAGAGTGGGGATGCTGGATCACCAGCTGAGGCTCAAATGTGTCTGTGGCCAGAAGGGAAGGTAGCTAGGAGCCCAATAAGCTTTTGGTTGATACAGTGAATATGGAGGCAAGTGCGCAAATGCTGGACTACCAGCTGAGGCTCAGATGTGTCTGTGGCCATGACTGAAGGTAGCGAGGAGCCCAACGAGATTTCTTTTGCTAGAGCACTGATGGTGACCATGGACTACCATCTGCATTCATGGCCACAAAGGAAGGTGGCCAGGAAGCAATGTGTTTTTGGTTGATAGAGGTAAGTGTGGGTACGTTGGATTTCCAGCTGAGGCTCAGATATGTCTGTGGCCCTGATGGAAGGTAGCAAGGAGCCCAATAAGTTTTCGGTTGCTAGACCACCGATTGAGTCAAACATGGGGACACTGGATATCCAGCGGAGTGGAACATTCATGGCCACAAGGGAAGGTGGCCAGGAGCCCAACGAGTTTTTGGTTGATAGAGGCAAGTGTGGAGACAATGGATTGTCAGCTGTGGCTCAGATATGTCTGTGGCCATGACGGAAGTAGCCCAACTAGCCTTCAGTTGATAGAGGCAAGTCTGGGGTCACTGGATAACTAGTTGAAATGAGCATCCATGGCCTCAACAGAACATCAATGGGGGCAAGAGTGGGGATACTTGATCACCAACTGAGCCTCAGATGTGTCTGTGGCCATGAGGGAAGGTAGCCAGGAGCCCAAGATTTTGGTTGATACAGCATTGATTCAAGCTGATTCAAGCATCCGTGGCCACAACAGAAGGTAGCAAGGAGCCCAATAAGTTTTTAGGTTGATAGAGAGAATATGGAAGCGAGTGAGGGGATGCTGGATTGCCAGCTGAGGCTCAGATGTGTCTGTGGTCATGACGGAAGGTAGCAAGGAGCCCAAGGAGCTTTCTGTTGCTAGAGCACCGGTGGAGGGAAACACAAAGACAATGGATTACCAGCTGAGTTGAGCATCCATGGTCACAAAGGAAGGGGGCCAGGATGCCAAAGAGCTTTAAGTCAGTAGAGCATCTATGGAGGCAAATGTGGGGATGCTGGATCACCAGTTGAGGTGTGTCCATGACTATGACAGAAGGTAGCCAGGTCCCAAGTAAGCTTTTGGCCAACAGAGAGAATATGGAAGCAAGCACAAGGATGCTAGATCACCAGCTGAGGCAAGCATTTATCACCACAAGGGAAGACAGCCAGGAACCCAACAAGCTGTTGGTCAAAAGAGCGCCAGTGGAGGCAAGAGTGGGGATGCTGGATCACCAGCCAAGGCTCAGATGTGTCTGTGGCCGCGAGGGAAGGTAGCCAGGAACCCAATGACTTTTCGGTTGATAGAGCCAAGTGCAGGGACAATGGATAGCTAGATGAGCTGAGCATCCATGGGCTAAATGGAGCATCAATGGATGCAAGAGTGGGGATGATGGATTACCAGCTGAGGCTCAGATATGTCTGTGACAATGACGGAAGTTTTCAAGGAGCCCAATAAGTGTTTGGTTGCTAGAGCACCGATGGAGACAAGTATGAAGACAATGGATTACCAGCTGAGGTGAGCATTCATAGCCACGAAGGAAGGGGGCCAGGAGCCCAATGAGATATTGGTCTACAGAGCATTGATGGAGGCACACACTGAGACAATGTAGGGGAGCATTCATGGCTACAAAGGACAATGGCCAGGAGCCCAACATGCATTCACATACTAGCACTCTGATGGAGGCAAGTGCGGGAATGCTGGATTGTCAGCTGAAGCTCAGATGTGTCCATGGCCATAACAAAAGTTAGGAAGGAGCCCAACAAGCTTTCTGTTGCTAGAACACCAATGAAGCCAATGATCAAGACAATGCATTACCAGCTGAGGTGAGCATTCATGGCAACAGAGGAAGGGGTCCAGGAGCCCAATGAGATTTTGGTCTACAGAGAACTGATGGAGGCAAACGCGAGGATGCTGGATCAACAACTCTAGGCTCACATGTGTCCGAGGGAAGGTAGTTATGAGCCCTACAAGCTTTTGGTCGATAGAGCATCGATGGAGGCAACTGGATTGCCAGCTGATTCTAACATCCGTGGTCACAACAGAAGGTAGCATGGAGCCCAAAAGTTTTCGAATGTGGAGGAAAGTGCAGGAATGCTGGGTCGCTAGTTGAGTTGACCGTCTGAGGCCCAGATGGAAGGTAGCAAGGAGCCCAATGAGCTTTCAGGTTGCTAGAGCACCAATGGAGGCAAACACAGAGACAACAGAGGGGAGCATTCATGGCTACAAAGAGTGATGACCAAGAGCCCAACGAGCATTCGGGTACTAGAGCTCTGATGGCTCAGATGTGTCCATGGCCATGATGGGAGTTAAGAAGGAGCCCAACAAGCTTTTGGTCAATAGAGCACTGATGGAGGCAAACACAGGGATGCTGGATCGGTGGTCGAGTTGAGCATTCATGGCCATGAGGGAAGGGAGAAAGGAGCCCAATGAGTTTTTGGTTACTGGAGCACCGACAGAGGCAAGCATGTGGCACGCTGGATTTCCAGCTGAGGGGAGCATTCAGGGCCACAAGGGAAGGGGTCCAGGAACCCAATGAGATTTTGGTCAACAGAACATAAATGGAAACAAACACAGGGATGCTGGATTGCTAGTTGAGTTGAGCATCCATGGCCATGAAGGAAGGTAGCAAGGAGCCCAACAAGCTTCAGTTGCTAGGGCACCAATGGAGGCAAACACGGAGACATTGGAGGGGAGCATTCATGGCTACAAAGGACGACGGCCAGGAACCCAACATGTATTCGGTTACTAGCGCTTTGATGGAGGCAAGTGCGGGGATTCTGGATTGTCAACTGAGGCTCAGATGTGTAACACAAGTTAAAAAGGAGCCCAAGAACCTTTTGGTCAATAGAGCGTTGATGGAGACTAACACAGGGATGCCAGATCGGTGGTTGAGCTGAGCATTCATGAACATGAAGGAAGGAAGCAAGGAGCCCAATGAGTTTTTGGTTTCCTGGAGCACCGACAGAGGCAAGCATGGGGGGCACTGGATTTCCAGCTGAGGGGAGCATTCAGGGCCACAAGGGAAGATGGCCAGGAGCCCAACGAGCTTTTGGTCACTAGAGCACTGATGGATGCCAGCATAATGGCACTAGATGGTGATGACTGTCAATTGGTCTCAGATAGGACGGAGCGTTGGTGGCTCACAGAAAGAAAAGATCTCTGACCGTCGGGTGATTTTCTATTTATTTATTTTTTTATGAATGGACATTTCTTTTTTAATTGGATCATTTATTGATTTGTTTATAGGATGAACTGCATTGCACCGCTTGTACTCTGAGAATAAAAGCACAATACACTTTGGCCCCGTGGATGCCGTATGAGCTGGACCGTTCCTCACCTGAACGGGAGGCTCCGAGAAGGCAGATAGGCAGGAAGAATTGGCCAGAACAGAGGGTCGGACATCTCCTTGAAGAACGAAGATATCGCTGAGGGCCTTTTAAATCTCCCAGCACGCTGGATGGCAGCAGTTCTGGATAGCAGTCCCCAAGGGGCATGCTGGGAGATGTAGTCCAGCGGAGCAGCTCTGCTTGGGGTGCCGCAAGATGCAGGCACTGTTATAATGGACGTCCGTGTGACCCTGGAAGTGCTTGAATCGGAAAATTGCCCCAACATCATCCGGTACTCCCGGGTCCGTAATAAAAAGGGACCGCACTCCCTTGGCCAGGCGAGTCGGAGCTGGGAGGACGTGGGGCAACACTCAACTGGAGGAGAGAGGAAGAGGAGAGAGGAAGAGGAGTGTTTGTGGTTCTGCTTGTGCTCGTGTCACATGTTGGAGGTAATTATAATAAAATCTTTGAACCCGGGACTGTGCAGGCGTGTTCGTGTTGGAGTTTGACGCCCCTGGTTTTATCACAGCCCCTATTTCTTGCTGTGTTCGGTGTCCTCATTGCCTGGACTCATCCTCAGTTATGACAAACTCGGGTTCAAGGAGTGTGACAGAGTCTTCTAACCCGGACTGTCACCGGACCCCCACCTATCCATAACTCTTTACTACTGTATTTCAGCCAAAAAGTTAGGGGTCCAGTTCTCAGGACCCCTTGAATGAAATGTGATTTTGCGGAGGCTTCTATTCCTCCCAAGGGGCTAATTACATTAGGAAAGGAGATAACAGCAATATTGCTTACCCCAAAGAGGTCCCCCCCGTGGACTGTTTTCTTTATTGAGACAAGCAAAAGAAAAAAAATAAGCAAATAAAAATGACTTTTAAAAATAACCATTAACAAAAAAATGCACCAGGGACCTAATTGGGCTGATTGGAACTCCTCATTCATCCAAACCTTCATTAAAGGGGTCTCTGTGTTCACATCCCAGTGGGTTAAGATAACTGGATGCTGACTGTTCAGTACTCGCCAAGTGCTGCTCAGTCTTTTCCCAATTTCAGGTTCTAATAAGATGCTCTTATCGTTTATGTCAAATATGTTTGCAGAATCCATCTGGACTTGTTTTCATTTTGTCTTTTTTTTTTTTATGGAGCTCCCTCATATACCATCCATCCCCTTTAAACAGCATTGTCATGCGTGCGTGTTGCTGGTCATAAAATTAGAATATCATGACAAAGTTGATTTATTTCAGTAATTCCATTCAAAAAGTGAAACTTGTATATTAGATTCATTCATTACACACAGACTGATGTATTTCAAATGTTTATTTCTTTTAATGTTGATGATTATAACTGACAACTAATGAAAGTCCCAAATTCAGTATCTCGGAAAATTAGAATATCAATTAAGACCAATGCAAATAAAGGATTTTTAGAAATGTTGGCCAACTGAAAGGTATGAACATGAAAAGTATGAGCATGTACAGCACTCTATGTAGTTGGGGCTCCTTTGGCCTGGATTACTGCAGCAATGTGGCGTGGCATGGAGTCGATCAGTCTGTGGCACTGCTCAGGTGTTATGAGAGCCCATGTTGCTCTGATAGTGGCCTTCAGCTCTTCTGAATTGTTGGGTCTGGCGTATTGCATCTTCCTCTTCACAATACCCCATAGATTTTCTATGGGGTTAAGGTCAGGCGAGTTTGCTGGCCAATCAAGAACATGGTCCTTAAACCAGGTACTGGTAGCTTTGGCACTGTGTGCAGGTGCCAGGTCCTGTTGGAAAATGAAATCTGCACCTCCATAAAGTTCGTCAGCAGCAGGAAGCATGAAGTGCTCTAAAACTTCCTGGTAGACGGCTGCGTTGACCTTGGACCTCAGAAAACACAATGGACCAACACCAGCAGATGACATGGCACCCCAAACCATCACTGACTGTGGAAACTTTACACTGGACCTCATGCAACGTGGATTCTGTGCCTCTCCTCTCTTCCTCCAGACTCTGGGACCTTGATTTCCAAAGGAAATGCAAAATTGACTTTCATCAGAGAACATAACTTTGGACCACTCAGCAGCAGTCCAAAGGCGAGATGCTTCTGACGCTGCCTCTGGTTCAAGAGTGACTTGACACAAGGAATGCGACAGCTGAAACCCATGTCTTGCCTACGTCTGTGTGTGGTGGTTCTTGAAGCACTGACTCCAGCTGCAGTCCACTCTTTGTGAATCTCCCCCACATTTTTCAATGGGTTTTGTTTCACAATCCTCTCCAGGGTGCGGTTATCCCTATTGCTTGTCCACTTTTTTCTACCACATCTTGTCCTTCCCTTCGCCTCTCTATTAATGTGCTTGGACACAGAGCTCTGTGAACAGCCAGCCTCTTTAGCAATGACCTTTTCTGTCTTGCCCTCCTTGTGCAAGGTGTCAATGGTCGTCTTTTGGACAACTGTCAAGTCAGCAGTCTTCCCCATGATTGTGTAGCCTACAGAACTCAACTGAGAGACCATTTAAAGGCTTTTGAGTTAATTAGCTGATTAGAGTGTGGCACCAGGTGTCTTCAATATTGAACCTTTTCACAATATTCGAATTTTCCGAGATACTGAATTTGGGACTTTCATTAGTTGTCAGTTATAATCATCAACATTAAAAGAAATAAACATTTGAAATACATCAGTCTGTGTGTAATGAATGAATCTCATATACAAGTTTCACTTTTTGAATGGAATTACTGAAATAAATCAACTTTGTCATGATATTCTAATTTTATGACCCGCACCTGTACTGTATGTGATGCCACCCTGTGAGCACACACTCGCTAACACACTTGGCTCCTTTTTTCCCCTCCCAGTCTCCAGAAACGCCCCTTGAGGTCAACAGAGCCCAGGAAGCCCCGCCCCTTCCATTCCAGCTGGCCCCTAAGAGCCACAAGGAAGGTCACACGGATCGCCCCACAGCAACATGAGAATCATTTTTTGTGCCAACCTGCGCTCCTTTCTGTTATACGCGGACACGCACATATCATGGCTGCCACGCGTTCTCAGCGTTCATTTGACACGTCCTCTGAGCAGGTCCTCAGAAATGAACCCAAAGCGTGCGCGAGTTGCAGTTGCAAAAAGTCAGGGGTTTGCGCACTGTGCTAAAAGTCGGAAGGTGACGTCAGAGTCTCTGCTTACATGTGACAGAAAGCTGCTTTGAGGATCGGTGTGCACGATGCTTCAATGTGGTGACGCAAAATGGCGACATACAAATGCGTTCATGGTGCTTTTATATTCAAGCGTCACATATTCCCGAACCATAATGACGCCATACATTTTAAAAGTCTCACATGCCGTCTTCTGTGCCGTCTTTCTTTTTTTTTTGGCAACTTCGCAACAGCATCAGGATGTACGGCGGTGTATTTGAGCCACAGAGAAAAAAAAATTAACGACACGTTGAAAAGGCGTATCTTGTGATTAAAGTGGAAATTTCGGCTTTAATCTCAAAATGTCCACTTTAACCTCTGTGGCAGATGGCTGGGGCACCCAAAGTGTGGAAAGACCGGGGGACAGTTTCTTCCCCCGGCTGATAGAGGGTAGCCCCCTTGGTTTCCAGTGGGGTATGGGGGCTCATGGACCTTTCCAGGGCCTTATTTGGTCACACTTCCGCCACTCAAGGATTTCATCCCGATACCTAATGTCAGTCACGGTGCCGTTGTCTAGCCTATAGAGGTCTGTGCGTCCCTCCATGGATATGCCTCCCCAGATATACCATGCTGAACAATGTTACAGGCAGCATAACGTTCTCCACGGCTTCTCCAGACCCTTTCACGTCTGTCACGTGTGCTCAGGGTGATCCTGCTCTCATCTGTGAAAAACACAGGGCACCTGCCAGTGGTGGACCTGCCAATTCTGGTATTCTATGGCAAATGCCAATCGAGTTCCACGGTCCCCACTAGAGGATATCGGGCCCTCAGGCCACCCTCATGAAGTTTGTTTCTATTTGTTTGCTCAGAGACATTCATACCAATGGCCTGCCTGCATTCTGGTCATCATTTTGTAGGCTCTGGCAGTGCTCATCCTGTTCCTCCTTGACCAAAGGAGCAGACAGCAATGGGTCCTGCTGATGGGTTAAGGACCTTCTACGAGGGGCCCTGTCCAGCTCTCCTAGAGTAACAGTCTGTCTCCTGGAATCTCCTTCATGCCCTTTGAGACTGTGCTGGGAGACGCCATGTATTGATGTGCCATCCTGGAGCAGTTGGACTACTTGTGCCAGCTCTGTAGAGTCCAGGTATGGCCTCATGCTACCAGTAGTGACACTGACCGTAGCCAAATGCAAAACAAGTGACAAAAAAGATGAGGAGGGCAAAATGTCAGTGGCCTCACTCCAGCTGTTAAACCATTCATTGCTTGTTTTGGGGGTCGTCTCTCGCATTGTTGCCCCTCTAGTGCACCAAAGCAGCTGAAACTGATGAACAAGCCCCTCTGCTACTTAACTGACCAGGTCAATAGCCCACCAGTGTCATTGACATGATGCTGTACTCTCATTCAAAAGTGGTCCTTTCATTTTTTTTGAGCAGTACATGTGTATGTATTATGACAGTTTAGGCACTGTCGACCCCTTGAACCCTCAGACCAGACGTCAGACACCAGGTAAAAGTCCAAAGATGAATATGTATTATTATAAATAAGTGCACAAAGCACCACTACTACACACCACTCCAATAAACAATAATCACTACAATAATAAACAATCCTCCACTCCCAGACACTTAGCCACCCTGCCTCCCAACTCAGCTCAGCGTCTGGGATTTCCCATCGTCCTTTTATAGTCCTTGACCCGGAAGTGTTTCGCCTTCTCGGTCCACGTGACATGGGACACTTCCGGGTCAGATAAAAATCCTTTTTCTTCACCCCAGAAGCACATCACGTCAAATAACAATCCCTGGGCCTCCCTGCAGCGACTCCTGGCGGCCCCTGTGGTATCCAGCAGGGCTGCGCATCAAAAGTCCACTGTCCATAATTCCTTGCTGGCATTCGGGGTACCTCCATGCAGCATGGAGGGCTCCATCTGGCGGCCTGGGGGTATAAGCCGGGATAAATAGCCGGCCATATCTCACAGTATATATACGTGTTTAGGAGACGACTAAAGGGCTTGAGTACATGTAATTCCACGCCGGACCAGGGGGTGGCGAAGTGCACTAATTCTCTTTCTCGATCTCTTACAGACCATTCTAGGGAAATCCCGCCCGGCTCTGAGGCGGGAGTTTACACTTGTCACGGACCATGTACCTTTACAGTGGATGGCCCTGCATAAGGAGTTCAACCCTCGAGTCACTAGGTGGTTCCTTGATCTGCAACCTTATAAGTTCTCGCTCGTTTCATTGGAAGGGTTCTCTCGGTTCAGAACACCCGACTTGACGGGTCTGGGCTGAGGTGGCGGCCCTGTCACACACACGTGTTTAGGAGGCGACTAAAGGGCTTGAGTACATGTAATTCCACGCCAGACGAGGGAGTGGCGAAGTGCACTAATTCTCTTTCTCGATCTCTTACAGACCATTCTAGGGAAATCCCGCACCGGCTCTGAGGCAGTCAACGATATCACTTCCGGTTCCAGTCCTGATGACAGCCTTTAAAGCTGCCATCTTGTGTTTACTAAGTCAGTTCTGTTTTGGACTCTATTGTGTGAACTTGTCTATGCTTTTTTGCAGTTTTGCAGTCGGGAAAAATTATACGGGTGGCTGCCCCAAACCTTCGCAATGTCTGATGGTCATTCTTCTTACAGTGGCGTAGTCGGCAGGATGATAAAAGCCCAGAAGAGAACAGGACTGGACCTGAATCATGACCAGGTGGGAGAGTACCGGGGCCGAGCTTTCAGGTAGGGGGGTTTTGGCTCAGATTTCGGAATGAACCGGTGCCAGTCTCCGCTCCCTTTGTCTGATTCTGGGCCACATAGATTAAACAGGGAGAGTGTCGATGGGATACACCGTTGTGGGCTGGTCTCTATGGGGGAAGCAACGGGGACTTATTATGCTCGGAGGAGAGAACTGTCCTCCCTGCAGGGACCAAGGCCTCAGAGCAAAATGTGGATTCCCCAGACTAGCAGGTGAAGAGATTACAGGAATGGAGACTAGACCCTGAGCGGTCTACCCAAGAGCAGCTTGATGCTCTATGGGAAATGGTGGCGGCTTGGTTAAAGCCCACTGAGTGCACCACCTTCTAAATTGTAAAAAAGGTAGCCTGTTTTATATTAATAAATAATCTGCCAGAACATTTCACCCAGCCGGTCTGGGGAGACATTTCCAATGTGAACAGGCTCATCAAGCTCATTGAAACATCTAGGACAGCCTCGCAATTAGGGAGAGCAGAACGGTCCTTTAGCGGACACCATGGAGATTACGTCCCTCCTAATCTTCCCTCTTGGCATAAATCGGAGTTTGCACCGGAGACCCGATTTTGCGGGTGCGGCCCTCCCTTGGGAGCGAGGCGGAATGTAAATGGAGAGAGGAGGCTGGGTTGTGTCCGCTTTCAAACCCCTTGTCAATGGCTCATACGGGAGAGGTAGTTGTAAACGGATTTTAAGTGGAAGCTCTCTTTGATTACGGCAGCAACATTTCCATTGTTGATCGCCGGTACCTACTACCACGACAGTGGCTAAAAATAAAGACCACTATTACCTGTGTGCACGGGGATATCCGATTCTATAAATCCGCCCGATGTTTCATCAGCCGGGGAGGATCAGTTAAAAGAATCACTGTAGCGGTCTTCCCAAAGCCACCTTTCGCTGTGATTCTCGGGCGGGACTGGTCTGATAAAAAGCAGTGAAGTACTGACTCCTCCTAAATTGAATTTGGGCCTAGTAACAGACGGGAATCCTCCGTCACAGGTTGTCTCCACACCATGTACTCAGCCGGCAGAGAGAGATATGGGAGGCCAAGAGGAGGATGGGGATGTTCCCAGGCCGTTGCAGACCATTGCGTCATGTGTCCGCGTCTCGGCGGAGCGGGATGACTCCCCGCCCCTTGAGGTCTGACTGGACCCTCTCTCAGATTTAAGCTTTCAATTTAGACAAACACCGGCCTCGTTTAAAAGGGAACAATGGAGTGATGATTCCCTTAAGTTTGCAAAGAATGCAGTGGTTCTCGTCAACGGCCAAAGCACCCATCAGCCCATGCCACAGGGGCCCCACTTTGTTATTGAAAATGAATTTATTATATCGGGTCAGTGAGCACGAGGGGGGAGATGCGGAAGCTGTTGCTAATCCCACAAACTTTCCGGCTTATGTGAGGTATCAAGCTCCGATTTTATTGGCCGGGAATTAACGAGGAGGTTCGCGGCTTCTGTATCTCTTGCCCTGAGTGTCAGCTGCAGCAAATTCCTAGGAAGGACCGTGCTCCTCTGGTTCCCCTTCCTTTGATAGATGTCCCATTCGAAAGAATAGGGGTCGATATAGTGGGACCCATGGAACCCTCGGCCCGAGGACATAAGTATATATTAGTCCTCGTGGATTATGCAACCTGGTATCTAGAAGCTGTTCCGTTGTGCTCAGCTAATTCGAAAGCCATCACACGGGAACTAGTAGGGGTCTTTGCACGAGTGGACATTCCTAAAGAAGTCCTTATGGACCAAGGGACGCGGTTTACCTTGGAGACGTTCAGGGAAACGGCTGAGTTACTTAAAATAAAGCACTTAAAGACCGCGGTGTATCATCCTCAACCTAGTGGAGAGGTTTAATCAGACTCTCAAACAGATGCTTCGCAAGGTGGTCAGCGGGGACGGAAGGAATTGGGATCAACTCCTCCCCCTCGTACTCTTTACCTACAGGGAAATCCCTCAAGCTTCGACGGGGTTCTCACCCTTTGAATTATTATATGGACGACAACCCCGGGGCATATTGGACATTTTAAAAGAAGGTTGGGAAGGAGAGGCTCTTCCCTCGACTAATATTTTGGAGTATATCGCGCAGTTACCTGATAGATTTGAGAAAATTTGACCCATATTAAAAAGTCACATGGAGGAGGCGCAAGCAGCACAGGCCCGCTATTATGACCATGGCAGGTCGCTTCGGGAATTCCAAACGGGGGATTGGGTCATGGTGTTGGTTCCCACCTTCCACTCTAAACTACTTGCCCATTGGCAAGGACCATGTGAAGTTAAGGAGAGGAAAGGGCTCGTCGACTATTTGGTGAAACAGCCCAATCGTCGACCCAGCGAGCGGATATATCACGTGAATCTGCTGAAACCGTGGAAGGAAAGGGCCCTTGATCCCACCTTTGGCCAGCCCCACTCATTCTTTGCACAGACCAACACACTTAACTTCAGCTCTAATTTGAATACCCGACAGAGGCGAGAACTCAAAGCAGTTATCTCATCCGTCCCAGAGGTGGTAGACGAAAAACCCTGAAGGACCTCTCTGATTGTGATATTGTGACTGAACCCGGGGATATAGTATGAGAGCACCCCTGTCATCAACCCAAGGCAAAGAAGACTGAAGTGAAACTGAAAATCAAGCACATGCTGGACCTAGGAGTCATGAGGAAAGTCATAGTCCCTGGTCCAGTCCAATAGTCCTGGTTTCTAAGCCCGACGGGAGTTGGAGGTTTTACAATGATTTCCGTCGGCTTAATCAGGTCTCACAGTTTGATGCTTATCCTATGCCTCGAGTGGACGACCTCCTTGAGAAGCTTGGACAGGCAGAATATCTGACCACAATTGGCATGACCAAGGGATACTGGCAGGTTCCTTTAACGGAATCCGCAACGGTTAAGATCGCATTTAGCACCCCTAGTGGGCACTGGCAGTATTGTGTTCTTCCATTCGGGTTTCATGGGGCTCCTACGACTTTCCAGCGTCTGGTGGACAAAGTGCTCCGCCCCCATAACACGTATAGTGCTGCCTACCTGGATGATGTTGTCATCTATTCCAGCACCTGGAAGGAACACCTACAGCACGTCCGACGCTGGGTGAAGCAGGTCTTTGGGTCAATCCAAAAAAAATGTTTTTTTGGGTTGATAGAAGCCAAATATTTGGGCTACCTGGTGGATCGTGGTACTACTGTGGTAGTGCTTTAAAATAGATGTCATTTTGAAATGGCCCCTTCCGCGAACCAAGCGGCAGGTCCAAACATTTCTCGGTTTACCTGGGTACTACCGTCGGTTTGTACCACGCTTTTCCAAAAGAGCTGTGCCCTTGAGGGATTTAACAAAGAAGAGGGCTCCCAACATTGTGGTATGGACCGATACAACAGAAGCTGCATTCAGTGACTTAAAAAGGGCCTTGATGTTGGCACCTGTTTTGAAAGCATCTGACTTTTCGCTTCCTTTTATCCTCCAGATGGACGCTCCGGACACAGGCCTAGGAGCAGTGCTGAGCCAAAGCGTCGATGGTGCTGAACAACCTGTCATGTTCCTGAGCCTGAAACTGCTGGATCGGGAGACCAGGTATGCGGGCGATTACACAATTGAGGTGCTACCTCTTGGGTCGGGAGTTTACACTTGTCACGGACCATGCACCTTTACAGTGGATGGCCCTGCATAAGGAGTCCAACCCTCAAGTCACTAGGTGGTTCCTTGATCTGCAATCTTATAAGTTCTCGCTCGTTCATCGGAAGGGTTCTCTCCACACCAACACCTATGCTCTCTCTTGCATTCACGACCTCTCGGTGCAGGACGCCCAACTCGACGGGTCTGGGCTGAGGTGGCGGCCCTGTCACACACGCGTGTTTAGGAGGCGACTAAAGGGCTTGAGTACATGTAATTCCATGCCGGGCCAGGGGGTGACGAAGTGCACTAATTCTCCCTCTCGATCTCTGATGACATCACTTCCCCTACTGGCCTTTAAAGCTGCTATCTTGTGTATACTAAGTCAGTTCTGTTTTGGACTCTATTGTGTGAAAATGTCTATGCTTTTGCAGCTGGGAAAAATTATACAGGTGGCTGCCCCAAACCTTCGCAAATTCTTCTTACTATATATATATATATATATATATATATATATATATATATATATATATATGAAGCGTGAGATCGACAGGCGGATCGGTGCAGCATCCGCAGTAATGCGGGCGCTGCATCGGTCTGTCGTGGTGAAAAAGGAGCTGAGCCGCAAGGCGAAGCTCTCAATTTACCAGTCGATCTATGTTCCTACCCTCACCTATGGTCATGAGCTATGGGTAGTGACCGAAAGAACGAGATCACGAATACAAGCGGCTGAAATGAGTTTCCTCCGCAGGAAGTCTGGGCTTTCCCTTAAAGATAGGGTGAGAAGCTCAGTCATCCGGGAGGGGCTCAGAGTAGAGCCGCTGCTCCTCCGCATCGAGAGGAGTCAGATGAGGTGGCTCGGGCATCTGATCAGGATGCCTCCTGGACGCCTCCCTGGTGAGGTGTTCTGGGCACGTCTAACCGGGAGGAGGCCCCGGGGAAGACCCAGGACACACTGGAGGGACTATGTCTCCCGGCTGGCCTGGGAACGCCTTGGGATTCTCCCGGAAAAGCTAGAAGAAGTGGCTGGGGAGAGGGAAGTCTGGGCATCTCTGCTCAAGCTGCTGCCCCCGCAACCCGACCTCGGATAAGCGGGAGACAATGGATGGATGGATGGATGGATATATATATATATATATATATATATATATATATATATACTCAGTAGACTCCATAAGAACTAGAGGGTAACTATTATCTGGTCCTGGTGATTTGATTGATTTCAGCCTATTTAATCTGAGCAACTCTTCTCTCTCTACAATTTCCAAATCCCTCAGTACCTCCTTAGTTGTCCCTGTTACCGCTCTGAGGTTATCCACTGCCTCACATATGAAGAAAAATGCAAGTGTACAGTGACCTAGTCAAAGATTGGACTTGAACCCAATCAAACATCTCCAGAGAGACCTGAAAATAGCTGTCCACCAATGACCTCCATCCAACATAACAGATGTTTTAAGAGGACCTCCAAAGAGAGAAAATTCCACTAATTCTAGAAGCCCCCAAAGAAGACTCTAGGTCATAATATAAGTCATAGGGGGCATAAAGTGAGTAAAGTGTCAGGACACTTGTGTCACTGTGATGCTTCATTTGTTTATTTTTAAAAATTTGCAAAACTTCCTAAAATCTTATTTTCACCTTAACATTCTGGGAGGCTGAGAGTTGTTTGATGAGGGAAAAAATGAATTGAGATGATTTTAGTGCAGCATAAGACAAGGTAACAAAAGTGAAGTGGTCTGAATACTGTCTTCTGAATCCAGTGAAGGTATGAAAATGAGTGGATGAATGGATGGATGGACGTTCACTTTTATAGGCTGGCATTTCACTTGGAATAAATATGGAGGACAATACGCACATATCACAAATTAATGTTGGCATAGATTGTGCTTACATGGTGTTTCATTCTTCATTGACTAGAACAATACGTGAGATGACACAGAATCACTATCGAGAACATGGATCATCACAGTAGAACAGAAGAGGATCCTTGTAAAAAAGTTCCATACAGAAGCTCCCCAAAGGTCTCTCAGTGGACAAGGCGCTATATGCACTTTAGACGCCGACCGCTCTCTCTGTTAGCCTTCTCATTACCTAAGGGTGAATGAATCAATCAAAAATGACTTCTCGTTCTGTGTCTAAGAGAAGGTTACTTCACAATAGTTAATAAGTGGTGGTAAACATTTTCAAAAAGACTCTTGCATTTGACTCTATCGTTAATTAAATGATTACGGATGCACCGCATGTGACATCCAACGTGAGGAGACAATTTTTCGGACAGATTCAGCATTGACCGTGGAGGGGAAGCAAAAGCAGCAGCACATCGTCCAACACCCCAGTGTGCCTCTTCAGTCTGCTACTACATTCCTACACGTTGTCCTCTGTGGAGATCCTTAATGAAATTCCCACCTTTTTAGGAGGCAGAGGCAAAGAGGGTCCCATTGAGCCGCCCATTGTATTATCTGGTGTGATTTAGGAAGCCCTCACTGCCTTTCTCTTTTTCACAAGGCTCATGGACCACTCATTTATTCTTTTCATCGTTTCTGGCATTCCCTCCTGAAGCTGTAGGAGATGTTGGATCAGATACACAGCTGACTATTTTCTAAGGAATGTCGTTCTAATGCCTTTCTCTTCACTTGGTGGTTTTGATTATGTTCCAGCTGTCCATAAGTGCAAAAGAACATGTGTTGATGAGAACAGATCCTTCACGGACTCTCATTTTCTATTCACCTTTATGTTCTCAAGATCTCAAGCTGAGATCTGAAGCTCTCCAAGCGGATGGTTTCAACTACAGTTGTTCATTGGGACTAGTACAGTACATGAAATTTGTCCAGGGTTGACTTCTATCATTACCTTGATGTGCTCATTGAAGAACTGATTTTAGAGTCACAGCTTGGATCTACTCCCTACATCATTGGAAACACCTCTGCAAGTTCTCCATTGGGTTGGTCTCCATTTCTTTAGGTTGGAAAGATGTATCTGCTTCAATCTCTACTCCAAGATGAAGTCTGACTTCATTCTGAAAGTTCTTTGGTAGCACAGAGTGAGCTTGTTTTCTTTCATTCTCGTTCGATTTCCAGATGAAGCCGTTGCACGTCGTGGGGCCGAAAACTCGTGGGCTTCTGGATGGTCTCCTACAGACATCTCTCATACATCAAGAGGATGGCGGTGCTGTGACGATTTGTACTGAGAAGGAAAGAATAACAAAGAGTTAAAAACAAGTAGGCCTTCAACAAAATGTGAACACAAGTGAATAGTTTCTGAATGCACTGCATATTATTTGCAAATAAATAAATGTCTAAGTGCTTTGCTCATTTTAACACAGATTCTTAATTGTTGTGATTACTATTTAGCTGCTGGATAATATAAGAACAGAAGAACTCTGAGAAACGAGTGGAGGCCATTCAGTCCATTTGGCTCTCGTTTGTTTAGCCAATAGCTAAGATCTCCCAACATCTCATCCAGAGCCTTCTTAAAGGATGTCCATGCGTCACTCACGAGTCCAAAAAAAAATTCACATTTTCAAATATTGACCATTCAGACATATTCAGTTTGATGAAACTATTTTAACTATTTAAATAACTGACAGCAGAAAAAGTCAAGAGATTAGAAACAAGCCAGATAGTTTGGCTTCTCAAACGAAGCCAGACGTGAAGACTTTACATGTGTCACACCCATGTGAATGGGGGGGGGGGGCAGCTAAAGGGCTTGAATAACTACAATTCCATGCCAGTCCAGGGGGTGGCAATGTGCACTGACTTTCTCTCTCGATCCTCCACAGACCATCCATGGGAAATCCCACAGGGTTCCGGTGCTCATGAAGACGTCACTTCCGGTTCTGGTGCCCACAATCATAGACATATATACAGTTAGGTCCATAAATATTTGGACAGAGACAACTTCTTTCTAATTTTGTTTCTGTACATTACCACAATGAATTTGAAATGAAACAACTCGGATGCAGTTGAAGTGCAGACTTTCAGCTTTAATTCAGTGGGGTGAACAAAACGATTGCATAAAAATGTGAGGCACCTAAAGCATTTCTGTAACACAATCCCTTCATTTCAGGGGCTCCAAAGTAATTGGACAAATTAAATAACTGGAAATCAAATGTTCATTTCTAATACTTGGTTGAAAACCCTTTGCTGGCAATGACAGCCTGGAGTCTTGAACTCCTGGACATCACCAGATGTTGGGTTTCCTCCTTTTTAATGCTCTGCCAGGCCTTTACTGCAGCGGCTTTCAGCTGCTGTTGTTTGTGGGCCTTTCTGTCTGAAGTTTAGTCTTCAACAAGTGAACTGCCTGCTCAGTTGGGTTAAGATCAGGTGACTGACTTGGCCATTCCAGAATTTTCCACTTCTTCGCTTTAATAAACTCCTGGGTTGCTTTGGCTGTATGTTTTGGGTCATTGTCCGTCTGTATCATGAATCAATTTGACTGCTGTATTTAGCTGTATTTGAGCGGACAGTATGTCTCTGAACACCTCAGAATTCATTCGGCTGCTTCTGTCCTGTGTCACATCATCAATAAACACTAGTGTCCCAGTGCCACTGGCAGCCATGCACGCCCAAGCCATCACACTGCCTCCACCCATCGTGTTTTACAGATGATGTGGTATGATTTGGATAATGAGCTGTTCCACGCCTTCTCCATACTTTTTTCTTGCCATCATTCTGGTAGAGGTTGATCTTGGTTTCATCTGTCCAAAGAATGTTTTTCCAGAACTGTGCTGGCTTTTTTAGATGTTCTTTAGCAAAGTCCAATCTCGTCTTTCTATTCTTGAGGCTTATGAGTGGCTTGCACCTTGCAGTGCACCCTCTGTATTTACTTTCATGCAGTCTTCTCTTTATGGTAGACTTGGATATCGATACGCCTACCCCCTGGAGAGTGTTGTTCACTTGGTTGGCTGTTGTGAAGGGGTTTCTCTTCTCCATGGAAATGATTCTGCGATCATCCACCACTGTTGTCTTCCGTGGACATCCAGGTCTTTTTGCATTGCTGAGTTCACCAGTGCTTGCTTTCTTTCTCAGGATGGACCAAACTGTAGATTTTGCCACTCGTAATATTGTAGCAATTTCTCAGATGGGTTTTTTCTGTTTTCACAGCTTAAGGATGGCTTCTTTCACCTGCATGGAGAGCTCCTTTGACCGCATGTTGTCTGTTCACAGCAAAATCTTCCACATGCAAGCACCACACCTCAAATCAACTCCAGGCCTTTTATCTGCTTCACTGATAAGGACATAACGACGGACTTGACCACACCTGCCCATGAACTAGCCTTTGAGTCGATTGTCCAATTACTTTTGAACCCCTGAAATGAAGGGATTGTGTTCAAAAAATGCTTTAGTTGCCTCACATTTTTATGCAATCGTTTTGTTCACCCCATTGAATTAAAGCTGAAAGTCTGCACTTCAACTGCATCGGAGTTGCTTCATTTAAAATTCATTGTGGTTATGTACAGAACCAAAATTAGGAAAAAGTTGTCTCTGTCCAAATATTTATGGACCTAACTGTAGACATTCACTCTGTTGCCCAGTCGACACGATACGTCAGCGCATCCACCATATTGCGAGTGGCAAAAGTGCCATTTAAACTAATACAGGTAGACATGGAAACCGGGTTTTCTGATGAAAAAACAATAACGTTTAAAACAGTATCATTTACATACAACAGATTTTGGTGAACCGTTTAAATGCAATTATTTATATCCATTTATACAATAATAATGGCAATTATTAAATAATAATAATAATAATAATTATTATGATTATTTGTAAGAGCCATTTTCCTAGTTCTGTAAAATTCATAAATATTTTACTAGATGACAATTCATAATCTATGGGAGGTTCCTATAACCCCCGTAAGTAGAATTGTATTGGTATATTCTTCCCATTTCTAACAGCTTGGAGTAAAAATTATTTTTCAGTTAGTTAGTGACAACCTTGCCATGAGTAAGGTGTGGAAGGCATACGGTTTTAAACCGTGCCTGGGCACGTGCCTATGTGCCAACCGGCCTACGGGCCATTTGACTGTGTGAAGTAAATATGTAAGAAAACAACACTTAACTTATGTGTTGTGCCATACGTTTAAAGCGTACAGAAGAAGGAGCTAAGAATCTTTAAGTATATAAGAAGTTAAGAATCTTTAAGTAAAGAAGAAGAAGAAGTAAAGAACTTTTAAGTACAAAAATAACTAAAGTTTCTCAAGAAAAGCTAAGTTTAGAGAAGATACATTTTCCTTTTTTTTTTTTTGCCTTTTATTCTATGTGTGTAACTATTTTCCTTTTATTCTTATGTGGATTATTTTCTTTTAACTTTCACTTAATATTTTTAAAACGAACTTTTGGACTGAGAGATTTCTTTCGACACGCGTTTTACCCATGCTTGATCTCGCCTTACGCTACGGCGGCTACATTATTACTAAATAATTCCTCCCATATAAGTAACATTTCTCGGACTGCCTTCTTCCATCTCCGAAACATCTCTAGACGTATTGGTTAATGCCCGAGTCACCTAACGTATAGATTACTGTAATGCTATTCTATCTGGCATCCCATAAAAAATTATCCATCGCTTACAACTTCTTCAAAATTCTGCTGCCAGGATAATAACCTGCTGTTCTAAATCCACTGAACATATCACATCGATTCTCTCTCAGCTTCACTGGCTCCCTGTTCACTACCGATTACAATACTAAATACCGCTCTTAACATTTAAAGCTCTCCACCACCTCACTGATCTCCTACAGACTTACACTCCTCTCGCTCACTCCAATCCTGTAATGTGAGAGTATTCAGTCTGGCAATATGGTGCAGCCTTAGTTTGTGGAAGACAGACACAACTAAAGACATGAGCATAAAATGATGGTTGTCAATTTCAAACTGTGTTTCCTCGATGTGCTCCTTCATCTGAACCAGTCTCAGCCTGAACAAACTGATTGATCAAAGATCCACTGACAGCTTGCCCTAATGTCGACTGTCAGATAACACGCTCAGCTACTTTGCCCACCTTGACTGGACCCTCAGAAGGAATCATCAAACTTCCTTTGTTTTTTAATGTGAGCGAGTGGTAGCTTTGATCATATGATGCCGTACAGCATCTGTTACCAAACTAGCATGGCGCACATCACAGAGCAGCTTTCTCAAAATCCCGTCTAAGGGTTACCTGACCTCCCACTGCTTCCTGAGGTGGATTTCTTTGGGAATCTTTCAAAGTTTGAGAAATGTTAACAGCTAACAACAATCTACATAGTTAGTGACTAAATACGTTTAGCCAAAACATCGCTTGGAGGCTCACTTGAGCACATAGATGCATAGCTTTGCTAGCTTAGCCTGGCGTAGCTAAAGTTAAGATTATAAAATGGGATTTTCTAATGGCCAAATATAACCAAAACAATTGTTCAGCCTTACCTATGAAATGTAATCCCCCGGGATCTGGTTTGGAGCATACAGCGGTTTGTGAGGCATCTTTATCCATTACTTCACTCCACAGCAGTGCCACTCGCAATATGGCGGAGACATTGACGTACGATGTTGCTGGTCATGCAAGAAATTCTATGTCTATGCCCACAATTACCTCATTTTTCTGGTCACGATGATGTCACTTCCGGTTCCGGGGGCTCGTGAATATGTCACTCCCAATTCCGGCACCCACAATGACTTCACTTCCGGTCTCGGCCTTTAAAGCCGCCATCTTTATGTATTTGAATCAGTTCTGTTTTGGACTTGAACCTGAACGGAGATTTACCCATTTTGCTGCCAGGGCATATTATACAGGGTGATCCAGATCTAATTATGCAATTTTCATTACGCTATAACTTATTAAGTTTATTACTTAGAGAATTCACAGCACCTGCCCTGCACATAGAGATTTCACTTAAAATTCTTTTTGTTGCTGATAGATGGCAGCACCTGCCCTGCATTCCAAAATGGTGGGGAGATGGTTATCAGTCGAACAGTGGCATAATTAGATCTGGACCACCCTGTATGGGTGGCGGCCCCAAACCTTTTTTGATGTCTCTTGTCAATTCTTGTGACACATGTTATTAAAGATTCAAATCATACATTAAATGTGTTACTAAGACGACATTCTTTTATTTTAACCTCCGTAGGGTTAACCCTGAGTGTCTCTCGGGCTCAGAAGTTTATATAAATACGGTTGAGCTCGGGTGTCACTCTCCCAAGGGTTATTTAAGTCTTAACGCTGTAAGAGTAAATTGTTACATGTCACCCCTGGGGTTAAGGCCAAGGAGGTTAAACTTCTCTTTTAATGCTGGCCGGGTTTCATCTGATACAATCAGAAGGAGTGGAGAAGGCAAGAGTGGGTTTGGGATTGAGTGAATGAGTCATGGTTAAAAGCACGCCGTTACAATTAAAACTAAAATACTAACTGAATTCATCCAGGCTTACAGGAAAGGGAGATGAGTTCTGTTTATTAACTCTGGAGGAGAGATGATTCCCTCTGTTACGAACACTCTGAAGATGAATCATTCTGACAATACAAATGCTGCTGACTTCATCCAGGGGAACATCAGCACAAATAAAACCTCTATTGTCATGATCCACTGGTGGACACAACAAGCTGGACCTGCTCTGTTCAATGTCAATACCTGCCATACAGATGGGCAGATCTGACCACCGTACTGCCACCTACAGCCCTGTGATTGACAGCAGCAGCTCTCTTATTCAAGACAGAAGTTTAATGTGGGACCAACTGGCATACCTGCTGGGACAGATCCTGTTCCCTTACCTGGCAAAGAGGCCATGGGACAGGAAGTTCAGCTGGGAGCAATGATATTCTCCCTGCCATGCCAGGACATGGCATCACTGCAACCATGGAAGAACACTCTTTGTTGGGCTTGAGTAGGTGGAACATTGAGACAGTTGGTGGAATGTTCCCTGTACACTAGGTGGCAGTATTCTGTCTGGCTAACCCTGAATATGGATGTCAGCAGGGCATCATGGGAGCTGCTATCCAAGGGGACCTGTCTTGCCAGGTTCTGTGGGGAGCGGCCAGGGGCAAGCTGTTGGATACTGATGGCACAAGGACTGTCAGGGTCCTGCCTGACCTGTTAGTATTTCCTGGTGGCAGTAGACTAAGCTCAGGAAGCACTGCCAAGTCTGGGGTTAAAGGAAATGGGTCCAGCTGCAGACCGCCACAACTCTGCAATTCAGTAGCTCCGTTGGATTGCAGGTTTCTGCCAAATAGTTTACTTGACTTGAGTCAGATAACCCCCCTCCGCAAAACCCAAATCTTAACCATAGTTCAAGCAGGCGTATCGTTGACGTATAATATAAAGACGCAACATCCTCAATTAAGTGGAGCTCTGGAGGTCAGCGGTTCGAGTCTATTGGTTATAAAAGAGCCCTCCACTTGGCCCAGGAAGTCGGAGTCGGAGCAGACATGTTAAGAAGAGGTGGGAAACACACAGGGAAGAGAAATGGAGGCCTGCTCTACTCCACAGTGTGAAGAGAAGCCTGTTGAGTGGCATTTCTTTAATAATAAACTATTACCGTATTTACACGTGTACCACACGCACATTTTTTCTCGAAAATTAGCATTAGAAAATCAGGTGTGCGTCATACACGAGGAAATTTTTTTCTGTAATGTTTACTTCTTCTGCATGGGCTCGCTCGCACGCACGCTCTCTCTCTCGCTCGTTCGCTCATGCGCTCTCTCTCTCTCTCGTGCTCGTTTGCTCGCACGCTCTCTCTCTCTCTCGTGCTCGTTCGTTCGCTCGCTCGCTCGCTCGCGCTCTCTCTCTCTCTCTCTCTCTCTCTCTCTCTCGCTCTCTCTCTCTCTCTCTCTCTCGTGCTCGTTCGCTCGTGCGCTCTCTCTCTCTCTCTCGTGCTCGTTCGCTCGCGTGCTCTTTCTTTCTCTCTCTCTCTCTCTCTCTCTCTCTCGTTCTCTTGTTCGCTCGCTCGTTCGCACATGCGCTCTCTCTCTCTCGCGCTTGTTCGCTCGCGCTCTCTCTCGCTCTCTCTTTTGCTTGCTCTTTCATCATGCAACAAAAACAGAAGTGCTTCCTATACAATCACAACGCGCGTCGTACACGGAGCAAATTTTTTTTCACGATTTTCTTTGTAAAAATTAGGGAGCGCGTCTTACACGAGGGCGTGTGGTACACAAGTAAATACGGTATTTGCACCCGGGACTTGACATTGTGCAATCTATGGGTTTGGAGTGCTGCTACACCCTCTACTGGCCACACTGCAGTTTGCACTATACGTATAACTGTATGTGACAAATAAAATCTGATTTGATAAATCCATTCATAACAGTGATGGTGTAAATATACAGGACATCAAATCAAAACGGACTTGCGGGAAGAACAGTGTAAACGTCTCCAATAATCTCTGTGTCCTTTTGCCACGAGAATGAAACACACGTACCTGCTTTGCACCTTGTTGTGGAAATTTCGCCATATGACATCGCTGTCGTTTCTTGCATCCTTCATTCTCAGCTTCTCTCGTATGTAACTCCAATCAGTCTGAAATTAGAATTTTCAAACCGTGATCACTAGTTTATCAAAGGGTTAAAACAACCAAATACAGAGTACAGTGTGCACAAAAAAAAAATTTAAATGAAGAAGCTGCCCTTCTTTCTCACTCCGTAGCCCTTTGCACGAATACAAGGGTGAGTCAATAATTAACCGCACTTTTGTGTCATTTTGTACATTTTTCTGTGTAGTTTTTACCGCGCACGTTGCAGAAGATAGTTGTATGTGGTCACGGTGGTAAAGCTTCGATCTTCATCACTCAGTTTCTCTTCTTATTTTTAAAGGAGTAAAACATGGCCACCGCGTTCTCTGTTTGCCACCAGAGAGCAGCAAGTAGTGATCTGCTTTTTATGGGCTGGAGGGGTACCGGGGGCCAAAAGCCATGGAAGGTTTTCTGCATAAAAATTCTCAAGTGTTACGCATGAAGGAGGAGTGGGATGCCTGTCCACTTCCACTACCGATAACAACACTGAGCAAGTCCGTACCGTGATTGTGGCTAACCGACAAGAATTTCACTCCTTGGTACAACCCTCGAGGTGTAAAGTGGAGGCAGGACCGCTGCGTTGTTCCCAGTTGATTCTGGGGTTTGTCAGGGGTGTGTTCTGCTCCTACTCTGCTCAATACTTGTATGGACTGGGTGTTGGGCAAGGTCGTGGGGTCCAGTGGTTAGGTTTTAGCTCGGGTTCATTCCCTGGCATATGTTTATATTCCTTTTTCTTATCTTATTCATACATTTTTAAGATTGGATTATTTATTATGAATATTTCTGTTAATATCATTATGCTCAGTTATTATTTAATTGAAATTTGAGTTTGAGTTATTTATTATGATTATTTATTTTAATATCATTACATACAGTTATTATTTAATCAATATTAAAGTTTGGATAATTTACTGTGATTATTTCTGTTAATATCATTATGTAGTTATTATTTAATTGATATTTAAGTTTGGATCATTTACTATGACTATTTCTGTTAATATCTTTATGTATTGTTGTTATTTAATCAATATTGGAGTTTGGATCATTTATTAGGATTATTTCTGTTAATATCATTATGTACAGTTATTATTTAATAGATATTTAAGTTTGGATCATTTACTACAATTATTTCTGTTAATATCATTACGTACAGTTATTATTTAATCAATATTAAAGTTTGGATAATTTACTATGATTATTTCTGTTAATATCATTATATACAGTTATTATTTAATCAATATTGTTGTTTGGATCATTTATTACAATGATTTCTGTTAATATCATTATGTATTTATTATTCAATTGATATTTAAGTTTGGATCATTTACTACGATTATTTCTGTTAATATCATTATGTACAGTTATTATTTAATCTATTTTAAAGTTTGGATCATTTATTATCATGATTTCTGTTAATATCATTTTGCAGTTATTATTTAATTGATATTTAAGTTTGAATCATTTACTACGATTATTTCTGTTAATATCGTTACATATAGTTATTTTTGAATTCATATTAAAGTTTGGATCATTTATTAGGATTATTTCCATTAATATCATTATGTACAGTTATTATTTAATCGATATTTGAATTTGAATAATTTATTAGGATTATTTCTGTTAATATCATTATGTCCACTTAGTAGTTAATTGATACTTTTAATGTATTATTGTTTTCTTGTATTTAAGAATATTTATGTACTGTTTAATTGTCTGTTTTTTTTTGTTTTTTGGGGTGGAACCACCCCTTGCATCACTGTTAGGCACCCGGCCCCATAAAAGGATGGTGTCATGATCACAGCTAAATAGCCTTTTTCTATAGTCGAAGCTTCCCGCATTTCTAGGGGCGTGGTCTCTGGGGTCATGACCTGGAATTCATCAGCAGATGGGATTAAAGGTCAGCGGTTGCACTGAGCTTTATCCAATCTGTGGATAAAACTTTCAAAACCCTCATAATAATTCTCTTCTTGTGATTGACGTTTGTGTCTTGCCTGGTTTTTCAACGTCTTGCCTGAATTTTGATTTTGGTTTTTCAGTTGCTTTGTTTATATTTTGTTTTGTTTTATCTATCTGTTAAACTCAAAAAATGAATTATCGGTTGTGTACCAAGTCAGGACAGATGGCTGGAAAGTGGAGTCCCTTGCGGTTCATTGAATTCTCTCTGGCAGTACTTTTTTCAACTCTTTTTTTTTTTTGCTTCTGTTTTAGGACTGTGATTTAGAATTTTTCACGGTGATGTGTTTGTTTTCGGATTGCATGTTTGGCCACTCCTTCGGCCTCTTTTTGGTTCCTTTGAGCATTTTGCTATTTTTTCTGATTTTGAAAATAAATTCTTCTTTAATAAAGATTAATTCATTTCCCATCTCTTTACAAACAAGAGGTTTATGGTAATCATCTCCAGCTGTGGCGTAATTTGATTCTATTTTGGGGAATTTGCTTGTATATTATTGAACTTTTGGAGCCTTTAGGGAGTTTTTCTTCACACAGAGAGCCACAAACCACACTAGACAGGAGGACTTTAGGGAAACTCGACTTGATGTTATTTTAGAAGAACTAAGTGGACAGGACTGGCAAGCTTTGTTAGGCTGAATGGCATGTTCTCCTCTAGAACGTTAGAACAATCTAGAATAATCTAGCCTCAATTGTCCTAATGTTCTAATTTGTTTTCATTGTTCTCAATGAATACATATTGAAATATTTTTTGGCCATCAGGACATACTATATGAGGTAAGTAGCATCTAAAATAATTATTTTTGAGTGGAGTATTCATTTAAAGCGGCAGGAAACCATTTCTTAATGGACCACCTGCACATCTATTTAACAATACAGATAAAACATAACCAATAAATGTAAAATATAAAACGATGTGTCTCGAATTATTGTTTTGGTGGACACCTCTGCCCAACCCTATTTATCCAGCATCTCAGAGCAGGAAAAAGGCACTTACTGGCTTAACGATCTCCTAATGACACAAATTGTGTCCTACTCTGCGGACTCGTAGTAAAAGCATTTGATCAAATTTTTCTAATTTTGAAGACATCACTAACTCACTAAGAGCCGTCAGAAGATGGCATTCACGTAGAGAATGGCACGGATATCCCGTGTGTTGGAGGTGTAATGTTTAGGAAACTCTGGGAAACAATGAACTCGTAAAAAGGTATCAGTCTGACAGAGACGAAATAATATCTGTAACAAATGTTCTGTGTTATGTGATCGCCCCATCTACTCGGAGAAGCCACGGACCGCGAGCTGAAATGAAAGTGTTGGTGACATGATGTACGAAATGCAGCTTTGCAATGGCAGTGAGTCAAATTAATCATAACCGAGCATTTCTCGAATGTTGAACCAAACTTTGAATGCGTTTTACAGAGCGTGAGAGGCAATACGCAGATTGAAACTTCTTCCCGCTACCCCACCTCCGGTGATGTTAACGCAAGGGGCATTCATGCAAACTGCGGGTTTTCCTGGAGTTCTTGGAGTGATTGACGGTGTGCAAGTATTGAAGCATGAACCTTCATTTTAGAGTAAATCTTAAAACTATTAATCGATTGTAGGGTTTCAGCTGATAAAGAGCTGAGCAGACCAGGAATACGAGGAAGGGGAATTCAGCAGATCCTGCAAACCTGCTTGTCCAATGGACTTTGGTAGAATCGTGACATGGTGGCATCACATGATAATGCCCACCATGGCATAAAATGGCAGAATTGTGTCCAGTGTCTCAGTCCTGGCTTGGCGCCTATCCCAACAATCATAGGGTACAAGGCAGAAACAAACCCACAGTTCCGACATTGCGATTAAAGCTCGAGGTACAGACTATCTGCCCACAACACTTCTTCTACATGTTCCCCCATTTCAGGACACCATAATGTTTGCCACACAGCAATGGCAGGTCTATTAAAGCAATCGTCATATTTAGTTCTTTGTCGTATATCCCTCACATGCAGTGACTGCTTGAAGTCTGCCATTCATAGACATCAGTAGGTGCTGAGGGTCGTCTCTGGTGGTGCTCTGCTAGGCCTCTAATGCAGCCACCTTCAGTTCCTGCTTGTTTTGGGGGGTCATGTCCCCTTAGGTTTTCTCTTCAGCATATGAAAGGTCTGCTCAGTTGGATTGAAATCAGAATTTTCCATTTTTTTAGCTTTGATACTCCTGTGTACCCTCAGCAGTGTGTTTGGCTCATCGTCGTGTTGTAGGATGAAGCGTCAGCCAGTGAGTTTGGAGGCCTTTACTGGAGCTCGAGCAGATCAGATGTTTCTCTACAGCTCAGAATTCATTGTGCCATCAGCAGTTCCATCATCAAGTGTGCCAGGACCTGTGGCAGCCATGCATGCCCAAGCCATAACATCCCCAGGACCGCCATGTTTGACAGATGAGGTGGTCAGCTTTGGATCTCCACACTTTGCTCTCACCATCACTCTGATGAGGCTCATCTTTGTCTCGTCTGTCCACAAGACATTTTCCCAGAATTCCGCTGGCTCTTTGAAGTCCTTTTACACAAACTTTCATCTGACCGTCCTGTTTTCGTGGTTGGCATCTTGCAGTGCGTCCTCCTCTGTGTTTCTGTTCTTGACGTCTCCTGCTGTTAGTCAGCTCTGACACGCACACACTCCGGCCCCCTGAAGGCTGTTTCTGATTTGTCAGACAGGCGTTTGGGGGCTTTTTCTTGACCATAGTCATCAGCAGTGGAGGTCTTCCTTGGCCTACCAGTCCCTTTGCAATTCCTGAGCCCACCAATGTGTTCTTTTTTTTGTCATGATATTCCAGGTAGTTGATTTCTGTCATCCTAAAGTCTTACCAATGTCTCCAATGGGTTTATTCTTGTTGTTCAGCCTCATAGTGGCCTCTTTCACTATCATTAGCTCAGATTGAATGATGGCAACTACAAACTCCAAAGGGTAGGTGTCTTATGAAGCCATGAAACCCACCTGAGGAATCAGAAACACCTGTGGCCCCAATTGTCTCAAACATTAGGGTGCCCTGTGCGCGTGGTTAGGCAGTCGATGGGCTTAACTGGGTGTAAAACGGGGAGTCAGGGGTTGATGCTGTGCACTAAAGCCTTCTGTCCTTCCTCTGCAGATCACCAGAAGGCAAGATGAGCTAAACCCTAACCAGCTTCCTCATTCCTCTCCAGGCCCCGCCCTCCTACTGACCTCACTTCCCTCTTGGACCCGCCTCTTCCTTCCCACTGCCTATAGAAACCCAAACCTCTTACCTCTTTCTCTTCAGTCCCGTTTAGGACGCAGTCTTTTGTGACAGCTCTCTCTGACCACAGACCTGTTTTTTTATCTTTGTTTCTTATATTTACCCCTGAAGGGGGGGGGGGGAGTTTGGGGGGGGACATGTAGAAAAAGTGCTGTGTAAGTGAAATGCCTGCAAATCCCCTTAAATGAAAGTCTGAAGTGTGCACTTCAATCGGGGTGTCTGAATTGAAACTGTGGAGCAGAGGGGCAAATCAAGGAAAAAATGTGACTTGGTCCCAAACATTATGGGACAGGGTTCGCCAACTCCGGTCCTGGAGGACCACCGTAGCTTTCATTCTAACCCTTAATGAGTGACCTGCTGATTAACTTCTTTTGAACTCATTTGAATTGATTTGCTCTTGAAGACTCGTACCCCTGGATTGTTTCTTTTTCCATAATTAGCAGCCAAACAATAACGAGATACAAAATGAGGCCAAACAACTGGTGTCCACCATACAATATCCGGAAATAAAGAAAGGTGAAGGCCGCAGGAATGGCGATCTGCTCAGGTCCACAAAACATTTTAACAGAAAAGAGAAAATCAGTTTCAGAAATGTCTGCTATTGCACCATGAGAGCAGCAACAAGCCACGGAATTAAAGAACGGGTTTAATTAACGACAGGAATGGACGCCTCATTAAGCAGCTGCTTGGAGTCTGAGGCCCTGACTTAGGTGGTCTTCTGTCGGCTCCCTCACTTCATATTTCATTTCTGTTTGGGTGCCATTTAATGAAGCAATTCAGGGGAACAAATCTTAAACAAGCAATTCAATTAAAGTGAATTCACAAGAAGTTAATTAGCAGCACAAACAGGGCACTCAATTAAAACAAAAGGGTTAGAATGAAAACCTGCAGCCACGGTGGTCCTCCAGGACCGGAGTTGGCGACCCCTGAACTAAGGGGTCTGAGTCACGTTAATTAAAACTAAAGCAAAAGAAGTGAGTTAGCAGCAAAAATGGCTCACTAATTAAGTAGGTGGTTAGAATGAAAACCTGCAGCCACAGTGGTTCTCCAGGAATGGAGTTGGCGACCCCTGTTATGGGGGGCACGGTATATGCTGTGATAGACAGCCAGGAACTCTGCCCCGCCAGGCTGCCTGGAGGAAGGAGGAACCGGGAGAGCGGCACTTCTTTTCCCTGGGTACCCGGCCCGTCCTTGATCCCTGGGGGACAGCACTTCCGGGACACCAGGAAGTGCTGACAGACCAGGGATGGCTTATGCCCAGAGTGCTTCTGGGTGCAAGGGCAGCACTTCCACCACACTGGGGAGTGCTGCTGGAAGTTCGTCATCAGGCACCTGGAGCACATCCGGGGCTGAATAAAAGGGGCCGCCTCACTCCATTCGGAGAGCAGGAGTCGGGTGGAAGAAGGACGGAGCTTGTGGGACAGCCAAAGTGACTGTGAACTGTAAATATTGTATATATTGCTGTAAATAAACGTGTGTGCGTTGGCGTGTCTGTCTGTGGCCGGGCTAGCTTTTACATGGCATCCCAGATGGGACTCTCTGCCTGCTTCAAGGCAGGGACCTACTAAAAAATAATTTGTAAAGTAGCCCGGCACAGCAGCGCGAGACGCACGCGGTTTCTGCACGGTACGAGGAACGCGTGCTTCCATGACAATGCTTACAACCCAATGGTAACCATTCCCGGGGTTTCCTATCTCACAGATGTCTCTCAGAATGTCACGCGGCACCCCGCTTTCTAATGTGACGGAGTCACTAAGCCGAGCACGTGAGGTCCCTCATACTGGCTGGAGGACCCAAACTCATAGCAGCTGTAGACCAACTTGGCCTCTACATCCCCACCCCACATTACCTTTCGAACTGCAGAGTCATTGCAGAGATACCACTGATCGTTCTCGTGATGCCTGATGTAAGCGTAGTAGTGTCCTCGTTCTACATCTCCACAGTGAACGCAGATCGAGAAGAGTTTGAAACGTTCATAGCCCTGAAAGACAAAGAGAGAGCAGACCTTCATAACGGTGAAGTGCATAAGCAACGGCAGTTGAGGTTTTTAGACCAAATGTCATTTGCTAGATCCGTGGCATGATGGCACAGTGGTAGCGCTGCTGCCTCGCAGTAAGGGTTTGCTTCCGGGGAGTTTGCATGTTCTCCCCGTGTCAGCGTGGGTTTCCTCCCAAAGTCCAAAGACATGCAGGTTAGGTGGATTGGCGATCCTAAATTGTCTCTAGTGTGTGCGCCCTGCGGTGGGCTGGCACCCTGCCCGGGGTTTGTTTTCTGCCTTGTGCCCTGTGCTGGCTGGGATTGGCTCCAGTAGACCCCCGTGACCCTGTAGTTAAGATATAGTGGGTTGGATGATGACTGACTGACATTGTTATTCTTGATGTTCGCCTCCCAGAATCAACTTGGAAATGGAATGTTCTGGATGATACTGACCTTCTTCTGAGGAGCAAAGGGCCTAGCTCACGTTTTAGTTCCAAATCTTACGACTCACACTCAAAGAGTGCAAATTAGCTTGAATTTCCACCATCACACCTACACGAGCTTGTTGGACATCCCCTTCCAAAGCCATGGAGGTGGCCCCACTGTAACATCCTCCATTCTTCTGGTAAAGCTTTCCACACAAGTGTGTCTGTGGAAGATTTTGTGCCCCTTTAGCCCACAGGGTATTTGTGAGGTCAGGTACTGATGTTGATGACGAGAAGACCGGGTTCACAATCGGCATTGAAGTCAGGGCTCGGTGCAGGCCATTCGGGTTCCTCCATGGCTTTATGGGCCTTGGAACAGAAGAAGAAGGGGGCCTTCCCCATTCTGCTGCCGCAATGTTGGAATGACTTGGTCTGTTGTAGAAATCACAGGACCCTTCATTGGAACCAAGGGTCCAAGCCCAAATCCTGCCATTATCTCCCCTCCACCACCGCTTTGCCAGATTTTGCAAACCTGCTTGTCCAACTTGTAGCAGAATTGGCTAGAATCATGACACAGTGGCATCACGTGATAGTGCCCACCTTGGCATCGGGTGCTAGAATTCTGTCCACTGTCTCAGGCCTATCCCAACAACCATAGACCTGACTCACAATCGGCACCGCAATTCGTCCCAAAGCTCGCGATTGAGTTTATCTGTTGTATCAATCACAGGACCCTTTATCTGAACCGAGGGTCCGAGCCCAAATCCTGCCATTAACTCATCTCCACCACCACTTTGCCAAATTCTGCAAACTCCCTTGTCCAACTTGTAGCAGAATTTGCTAGAATCGTGAAACGGTGACATCACGTGATAATGCCCACCATGGCATCGGGTGCCAGAATAACTGTCCACTGTCTCAGGCTTATCCCAACAACTGTAGACCTGACTCACAATTGGTGCCCCAATTCATCCCAAAGTTCGCAACTGAGTTTATCTGTTGTAGCAATCACAGGACTCTTCATTGGAATCAAGGGTCCGAGCCCACATCCTGCCATTATCTCACCTCCACCACCACTTTGCCAGTTCTCCTGGCATGAGGGAATGGTACGCACATCCCGTGAGGTTTTAATGGAATGCTTTGGAAACTGTGGACAACAATGAACATAAAAAAGGTGTCAGTTTGACAGAGACGAAATAATATCTGTAACAAATGTTCAGTGTTATGTGATTGCACCATCTACTCGGAGAAGCCACGAAAAGTGTTGGTGACATGATGTGCGAAATGCAGCTTTGCAATGGCAACGATGCAGGTGAATCATAACCAAGCATTTCTCGAACACTGAGCCAATCTCTGAATGCGTTTTACAAAGCATGAGAGGCAATACGCAGATGGAAACATCTCCCCGCTACTCCACCTCCGGTGGTGTTAACGCAAGGAGCATTCATTTAAATCGCGGGTGTTCCTGGAGTTGATAGACGGTGTGCAAGTATTGAAGCATGAACCTTCATCCATCCATCCATTATCCAACCCGCTATATCCTAAGTACAGTGGAACCTTGGTTCACAACCATAATTCGTTCCAAAACTCTCGTTGTAAACTGATTTGGTCGTGAACCGAAGCAATTTCCCCCATTGGATTGTATGTAAATACAATTAATCCGTTCCAGACCATACGAACTGTATGTAAATATTTTTTTTTAAAGATTTTTAAGCACAAATATAGTTAATTATACCATAGAATGCACAGTGTAATAGTAAACTAAATGTAAACACATTGAGCAACAGAGCAAACTAACATTGCAAGAGTTTGCGCTATAGCCTTACGAACCGCTCGCTGTATAAACACTAAGCACAGGGGGGAAAAAAAAGGAACATTTGAACAAATCCGAACTTTATTTAAAAACCAACCACAAGCAACCAAGAAAATATTGCAGGAGTCCACACCCGATCGCTGTATAAACACTTTTTTTAATGAGATTTAAGCACAGGGAAAAAAAGGAACATTTGAAAAATCTGTAATTTAATAAAAACCACCAAGAAAAGTAACATTGCAACAAATCACACTACGAACCACTCGCTGTAAACACTTTTTTTTTAATGAGTTTTAAGCACAGGGAAAAAAAATGAACATTTGAAAAAAGATAAAAGAAACACTGCAACAATTCAGGCTACGAACCGAAAAATGAAAACATTTGAAAAATCCGTAATACAAAAACTAACCATAAACCACCAAGAAAACTAACCTTGCATGAGTCGAGGTCTGGCATGAAGTGAGGAGGAACTGGGTGGAGAGGAGGTTACAGTTTTGAAGGAGAGTCTGGCTCCACAATGGAGGGATATTTTCCTTCAGGTGTCTTCTCTCTTGTAATTTCTGGGGCGTCATGTATAAACGGTGCATACGCACAGAAATGTTGCGTACGAATGTTTCCACGCTCAAATCGCGATGTATAAAACCTAAACTTGGCGTAAAGCCACGCACATTTCCACGGTAACTCATACCCTGGCGTACGCAATTTCTCCGCTCGGTTTTGCAGACTGGCGGCACCCAGCGTCAAAGCAGTGCTACTGTTCCTGTGTGATCACCCTTTCTTTCTTAGCTCCACATTCCTGACGCGGCTTTATAAATACTGTACACTGAAACTAACTGCATATTGTTTATTAGTGTAACGCATCTGATCGTAATTAACCTGCAGCAATATAATGGTCCAGGGAATAGCCATAGTATTCCAAATACCGTAACTGCTTTAGCGTTGTTACTCTCACTGCATCTTCTTCTTCTTTCAGCTGCTCCCGTTAAGGGTTACCACTGCGGATCATCTTTTTCCATATTACTCTCACTGCACCACTCGGAGTATTTATATCACTGCATCTGAGTGGGGAATCACAGCAGCAGCTGATCGGAAAGAGAATTATCGGTATACAGTTTCAAGTACACACTACCTCAACCACGGCAAAAAGCGTCAAAGCCTTCCCTGTACAGACCTCGCGTTTCACAAACAGTTTCATCCCAAGAGCTATAAACGCACTCAATCAGTCCATCAAGTGCTCCTTGTAGAACTGTTTGTACTTATAAGTACAGTCACCTCACTGTAAACTTACACTAGTTATAATATTGCACAACCTGCGCTACTTTATAAAGCGCGTATGATGACAATATCATTTTTAAGATAAAATGCAGCAAAATATGTTGCTTATAGTATACAGCTAAAACTTTAACTTCATTTAAATAATCTGCATTGTTAATAATTAAACATGTGAGGACACGGTGCCGCAGCGCTAGCTAGTTCACGGATAGCTCCTGCCTTGCGCTGTATTCTTGCTGGTGCTGACGCGACACTGGAAGGATAGACGGATAGAATAATTAAACATGTACTACGAAGATATTTCAATGTTCCTTAAAAGTTTTGAAGAATCGGCGTTCTAAGCTTACAGATGGCTTAACGTCTATTACAGAGCTGATTGTGTGGCAGTTGGGTATTTGGAGAAAGAAAAGTACGTTTGAAAGAGACAGGACTTCTGTAATAAATTATTTCATCAAAGGTCGCACATGGCGCAGCAAGCCTCTTGCGTGAGATATGAACAATCACTGCGCCACCGTGTTCCCAAGTTTAATAACATGCTTTCATTGCTATCATCATGAAAATGATATCACGTATACATCTCAGTATTTTAATTATTCAGAGAGCTGTAATATCTCGAATGTAATGCATTCTGTGTCCTGTCGGAGAAAGAGAAAGAACGGAAGCACGTAGTGATTCACACACACAGAGCACATAGAAGATCAAACACAGAACAAAGCATTTAACATGCTACTTGAGAAACTAGTAAATTAAACGATTTTAAGATGAAGTTTATGATGTTCTACTTTAATGGCAAAATAAACTACGTGATTAAAGTGGAAATTTCGAGATTAAAGTTGACATTTTGTGCTTTTTTCCCACTGTGTGCCAATTTTTTTTGTCTGTACCCTAATACGCTTTCATATGACACTCAGACGGTGGGCTACGACTTGCCTTTCCACGGCGACTTTGATACGTGATTTCTTTTTTATTTCGGGCACTGTGCAACTTTGTGAATTTGATCTTTCGAGTTTCTCCGACACTCTGTCACTCGATCAGCTTTCTTTTGTTGCTTATACCACTGTTTAAACCAACAAATAGTACGTTTTTCCTTTGCCTCCACTTGGTATTCGCTGAAATTCTTATATTTTCCCCCGTGCTTTTCCCATTGTCTTTTCACAGAAGGCTATTTATATCGATTTGCATATTCAAAGAGGCGTAATTCTGGGAGGAGTTGGGGCGGGACAGAAGGCGCGTGCACGTGCGTTACTTTTCACGCTGATCGGGATTTATGTATTGGAAGAACGTGAAATTTTGCATGCACACAGATTCCTGCATCTGGATTTTTCTGTGCGTACGCACAATCCCGCTTTTGTGCTTACGCCATGTTATAGTGTGAGTTCTACGCACGGTGTTATACATTTGTGAATTTCTCATTGGGATTAATAAAGTATCTATCTATCTATCTATCTATCTATCTATCTATCTATCTATCTATCTATCTATCTATCTATCTATCTATCTATCTATCTATCTATCTATCTATCTACATGAGGCCCCTGGTGTTTTTAGCTGTTTAGCTGGTGGGAGCAAAAGCCTCATGCAGTCATTCCAAAAACAAAGTCCTTGTGACCCAACCCTTCGTGTTTGCCCTCCACATCACTGGCAGTCTGGCTTTATTTACATTGTGCTGTTTGAAAGCACGTGGGTTCTCAAATTGGTAAATGAGTAAACTGGTAAACAGTTTTTCCACCTCTTCCAGCACTTGAGGCCTCTGACTGGTTAACGCTGTAACTCCTTTTGCAACATCAGCTGCTTTAATAGATTCTTTCTGCTTTAGAATAGTCGAAATCGTAGGTTTTGACTTCTTGTACTCGGCGGCCAGATCAGTAACACGAACGCCACGCTCATACTTTTCAATAATTTCTTTCTTTACTTCGATTTCAGTTTTCTGCAAAATGTTCTTCTCACCACTCTTCACTTGCTTAGAAGCCATGGTTAACTGCAAAAGCACACGAAATACTGTAGAGCACAAAGAGTTCACAGGTAAAGCACGCACGTCTGACTGAGAACAATGAACAGGGAGAGGCTGAACACGTGCTTAAACACAGTAATCGGTGCGTACAAACCTGAAGGGAAATGAAATAGAGCACAAAGACTTCACAGCGCAAGCACGCACGCATGTGCATGCACGCACGTCTGACCGAGAACAATGCAACACGTGCGGAAATCATCGGCGCGCACAAACCGAAACGGAAACTGGCTTGTTCGTATACCGAGTGTGTGCTCGTGAACCAAGGCAAAAGTTTGGTGAACTTTTTGGTCGTAAACATGAGTTGTATGTGTACTGAGATGTTCGTGAACCGAGGTTCCACTGTACAGGGTCACGGGGGTCTGCTGGAGCCAATCCCAGCCAATACAGGGAGCAAGGCAGGAAACAAACCCCTGGCAGGGCGCTAGCACACTGCAGATAAACCTTCATTTTAGTAAAGCCTTGGACGCGGTCAGTCATGACAAAGGCCCTAAATGCTCTTCTAAACCCCACTGGTTTTAATATGATAGTGTTGAGAAGCACCCCAAAGTTGAAGATCTTACAGCAGAGCTTGAGAACTGTCCTTCCGGGTTTATCCAGGAGTCGTTAGTTACTGGTCTCTTCCTAAATTAAGCTATTTCAAGTGAAAGATTGGGGAACGATACCATGTTGCTGTTAATTCGTCATCAGCTTGGGGTCCTCTTGTAAAGTTACGTAATGCACTTACCGGGTCCTTGTCTGGATTTCTATCTCTTCTTCTTAGAATTTCTTCCAAGTTCTGTAACAGAAAATATGAAATTTAATCAACAGTGTAAAAATAATGAGAGAACAAATATGAACAGTTGAGGAATCCACCCTGTATAATGCAAGAGAAGGCTATGATCATAAAACAGAGTAACCATATAAGACGGAGACAATTCGTGAAGGTTTGGGCTTTTAATATGTGGAGGACAGGAAGGGGGGGTGGGATCTCAGGTGGAAATGAGGTCGGCAGGCAGGAGGGCGTGACATAGCAGAGGAAGTGGGTGGAGTCTTAACCTGGTTTTCCTACTGGTGGTCTGTGGAAGAGGGAGAAAAGGGCATCAGAACCGTTCATCAACCCCTGGCTCTGCATCTTACTCCCACAGTGTGGACGCTAGGTGGCACTGTTGCCCTGTTAAACCCAACAGATAGACATTCAGGACACCAGGTAAAAGCGCCAAGACGTTGTTTTAATAATTCAAATTATTAAAGTAAATTATTAAAGTAAACCACAAGCACAATTCTTCTCTCTCTCTTTATGTCCTCCACGCCACCCAGTAAGCGTTTCCCACCTCCTCCTGACTCAGGCTTCACCGGCTGGGTTCCCAGCAGTCCTTTAAATTGTGTTTAAGTACTCTCCGTCTTTCCGATCTCTCAGATAGAGAACTTAAGTTTCCCATCCTTGTCTCACCGCATGTAAGGTAACAACTCTAAACTTGGACATCTTCGGGGCTGAGGGTTTATCCTTTTACCACCCCTGGATGAGTGCAGTGGACTGTGCAGTGTAGCAATTGGTCTCTGTTTGGTATTGCGCACCAGTGTGGGCTAGGTCAATCCATGCCAACAAGGTGGACCCTGAGCTAAATAGTGCATGCCAAATCATCACCGGCACATTGCGAACAATGTGCCATCCTGCTTTATACAGGCTGGCCAGGATCGCACCTCCCCATATACAACGAGAAAGCAACTGATGGACCCCAGACACCCACTTCACCATCACCAGGAGGTTCTGAGCTTCGCCACAATGGAACCCCTTAATCCAAAGCAGTCCACAAAACATATAGGCTCGAGAGGTGACTGTAGCCCTCTCAATGAAGCTACACATCAAGAGCATCTACCCAATGGGTCACGCTTAACTGAGTGAGGTCAAAGGTGGGCAAAACAAGGGCCAACCTATTTAGATGGGGGCCTCACAACAAGCGCTGAATGTCCCATGTGGTGGACCACATTCTCCATGAATGTTCCCAAGGCCCTACATGTATCGACGAAGATCTTAAGGATGCTAATGATGCCGCTCTGGCGTGATAAGATATGATGATGATGTCTCGCAGCATCCCCTGGTGGCACCCACGGTACCCAGCAGGGCTGAATAAGCAAACTCCATGTCCCATGGTGCCCTGTGGGAATCCGGGATACCGCTACAGTCCAGGGAAGCTGCCATCCTTCCACTCTTTGGGCGTCCCGGCCATTCTTCACAGCCCTTAGACTGCCTGCTATGTGGCCGTGAGTGACAACAGTAAGGAAAAAATGAACTGAATACAAGAGGGCTGACCATGGACACGTTAGCGTTGTTAGGAAAAAATAACCCAATCTCTCTCAAATCTTTTGCTATCTTTGCTGTTTTAATTTATTTTTGTGGCTTACCACGTCGCTAGTCACGCAGAGCCCCTTGTGGATGTTGCAGCTTGAGAGGATTAGGGATGAATTTGTGTTAAACATTCTCGAAAATACCACGTTCTGACCTTTCATGACTTTATCTTTCCGATATCGACCCCTTGCACATTGACTTCAACTAATCTCCCGATTCCCTGATGCCATCCCAGACCATGCAGCCCACTATTTGTTTGAATTTTTGTTGCTGCTGCCTTCTGCCTGTCCATTTATGAGAACTGACAGGAAGATATGGAAAAAGATGATCCGCTGTGGCAACCCCTAAGGGGAGCAGCTAGGAGACGAAGAAGATTGAAATAGCAACCTAACATTGACTTGGTGTGTTCGTGAAGACTCCTCACGTTGGCTCAGCAGACGCGGATTTCAACCAGGGTGCATTTGCGTGGCCTCACTGCCCAAAGACATGATGGCGTCCCCATCTGGTCAGCAGCCACTTGACAGGATGCAGCAGGGAGGAGAAGCTGAGAATCTGTTCCAACTTAGCCTCATTGTTGGTCACCTTCTTCCCAAGGAGGCATTTGACTTTGACTGCTGGATTCTAACATTCCGCACTATGGAGTCATCAGTTAGGAGCACTTGGTTGTTCTCAGCCTTGATGGAAGCACTGCTGAATGCCGAGAATCTCTTCTGGATCTGAAATGGCCAATCTACTTGAGTCTCCTTAGTGGTGTGGAGAGAGAGCACAGAAAGAAAGAAACAAAGGGCCCTGGAAGGTGACTGGTGACAACAAGTCAAGAAAGAGAAAAAAAAATGAGCCGTCACCCTCAAGGAGGACGAGGTCACTCAAAGATGGCCCAGCCTCTGATTGTGAATGATGTCAGCCTTGCATGAGGGAGAAGAAAAGACAAAGCCCCGCACTTGGTGACTGCACCTGTGGTTGTGTTGTGACTACGAGGGACATCAAGTCACAAATGCTCTCGCACCTGCCCCTATTGTTTGGACCCTTCAAGAAGAGTAAACACAAAAAGATCTTCACGGATGACAATATCATGTTACATCCAGACGCAATAAAACAGGTGATATAATAGAAAGAGTGACAAGAATATTAATTACTACAGTAGGTAAAAAGGAATGTTTACCTCATCAGTCTGACACACCGGTACGTAGCCCACCGAATCCTGCAAAAAAAATACAGAAATACTGAGATGTTGAGGAATAGTAGAACTTTCATGTGCAAAAAGTCAGCCACTCCAGAATGCTGAGCCCATCGCTATTCATGTGTCATGTGGACTATAGGAGGCGCTGGTCAGCTGACAGCTCCTGGTCCAAGCTTTGTTCTGGACTACGGCAACTGTCTGCTGGCAGGAGCACCAAGCTGCTGCTGATAATTCAAAATGCAGTGTCACATCTGGTGTTCAGGGAGCCAAGGTGGGCTGGTCACTGCATGTCACTCCCCTCTTCAGGTCACTACATCAGCTCCCAGTAGCGGCAATGTATTAAGTTTAAATCCTTGATCCTCACCTACAGGGTAGTCAGTGGGTCTGCACCTCAATATATGTGGACACTCGTGAGATCCTGTGCTCCTTCTTGTCCACTCAGATCTGCTATTGAAGAGTGTCTGGAGATGCCACCTCCATTTGTTATCAAATCTCAATCCAGACTCATTTCATGTGTAGCTCCTAGCTGTTCTTCACTCACTTGCAGATTTGCTCTCTATAAGATCAGACCAAATCTAATGGAGTAAGCAGCACAACTCCTAGTCTATGCTTTGGTCTTCTCTCATCTGGACTACTGCATCTCTCTGCTGGTAGACGCACTGACATGTGTCACCAAGCCACTGCTGATAATTCAAAATTTAGTGTCACATCTGGTGTTCATAGAGCCAAGGTGGGCTGGTCACTGCATGTCACTCCCCTCTTCAGGTCACTACATCAGCTCCCAGTAGAAATATGTATTAAGTTCAAATCCGTGATCCTCACCTACAGGGTAGTCAGTGGGTCTGCACCTCAATATATGTGGACACTCGTGAGGTCCTGTGTTCCTTCTTGTCCACTCAGATCTGCTATTGAAGAGTGTCTGGTGATGCCACCTCCATTTGGTATCAAATCTCAATCCAGTCCCTTTTCATGTGTACAGGAGCTCCTAGCTGTCCGTCACTGAGTGCATTGTCTCTCAGTCTTGAAGATTCACTCTCTATAAGATCAGACGGTATCTGATGGAGTACGCAGGACAATTCCTGGTCCAGGCTTTGGTCTTGTCACACAAGTCTGGGCTACTGCAACACTCCACTGGCAGGTGAACTGGCATGCGTCAACAAGCTGCTGCTGATTATTTCAAATGCAGTGTCACATCTGATGTTCAACCAGCCAAGGCGGGCACACGTCACTCCTCTTTCCAGATCGCTATATTGGCTTAATGTAACCGAAGGTCAAATAATGATGCTCGCCTACAGGGTAGTCAGTGAGTCTGCACCTCAATATATGTGGACACTCGTGAGGTCCTGTGCATCTTCTCATCTACTCAGAACAGCATCAGGTGATGCCAGCTCCATTTGGTATGGAATCTCAATCCAGACTCATTTCATGTGTAGCTCCTAGGTGTTCTTCACTCACTACATTGTCTCTTGGTCTTGCAGATTCGCTGTCTATAAGATCAGATCATATCTAATGGAGTAAGCAGCATAACTCCTAGTCTATGCTTTGGTCTTCTCTCATCTGGACTACTGCATCTCTCTGCTGGTAGACGCACTGACATGTGTCACCAAGCCACTGCTGATAATTCAAAATTTAGTGTCACATCTGGTATTCAGTGAGCCAAGGTGGGCTGGTCACTCCATGTTACTCCCCTTTTCAGGTCACTACATCGGCTCCCAGTAGAAATATGTATTAAGTTCAAATCCTTGACCCTCACCTACAGGGTAGTCAGAGGGTCTGCACCTCAATATATGTGGACACTCGTGAGGTCCTGCGCTCCTTCTTGTCCACTCAGATCTGCTATTGAAGAGTGTCTGGTGATGCCACCTCCATTTGGTATCAAATCTCAGTCCAGACATGTTTCATGTGTAACTCCTAGCTCTCCTTCACTGACTATATTGTCTCCTGAATCTTGAAGATTCACTCTCTATAAGATCTGACCGTATCTGATGGAATAAGCAGCACAACTCGTGGTCTATGCTTTGGTCTTCTCTCATCTGGAGTACTGCATTTCTCTGCTGGCAGGAGCACTGACATGTGTCACCTAACTGCTGCAGATGATTCCAAATGCAGCAGTGTGTCTGTTGTTTAACCAGCTGAGGTGGGCTGGTCACTCCATGTCCCTCCTCTCTTCAGATCACTACACTGGATTCCAGTAGCAACACGTGTTAAGTTCAGATCCATGATGCTTGCCTACAGAGTAGTCGGTGGGTCAGCACCTATATATATGGAGGCACATGTGAGATCCTATGCTTCTTCTTGACCGTTCATATCTGCTGTTGAAAGGTGCCTGATGATGCCACCTCCATGTGGTATCAAATCTCAATCCAAACTCTTTTTGTTGTGTTGTGGTGGATCGAGCTAGCTAACTCCATTAGAAATCATGACTGCCTCAAGCTGTTTTAGAAGCGTTTGAAGACTCTTCTGTTCTGTGAATTTATTCTCTTTTTGGTTTTGTAACCAAGGAATGATAGCCAACCTTTTCTTTCTTTTTCTGAGATCTTCACTTGTGGTGATCGATTTTGTCACCTTGTCCAGTGTTATGTTTCAGCCAGGGTTCTTCCCCTGGTTAGGGTTCAAATATCTTCTGTTATATTCCTTGTGTTTTGTGGCTGGTTCCATAAGAGGCGGGGCCACCTGCCCATTACCGTCAAGGGACAGAAAGACTGGGAAAACAAGCAGTCCCCTGCGGTTCATTTGCATATGTTTGGTGGCTTTCGTGAGTTATGCTAATTTATTGAGTCTTTTTTGATTTCCTGGATTTACCCTTAATGTTTGGGTTATTTTTTTTTTTAACCATTCTTGCTAGATTTGTGATGTTGGGACTTGCTTGCCTTTCAGACAACTCCTGCTGTGCCTTTTGTGCTCCTTTGAGTTTTTTGTATCAAGAGGAGCATTTTATTTTTATAAATAAATCTTTTCTTTATAAAAATGCTGTGTTTGCTCTATCATTACTAGCCAGGGGTTTAATGGTTTTCCCCCTCTAGCGGTCATTTTGAGATATTTCTGGGACTCTGCTAAAAACCAAGGCCAGATTAGAACCCCCCACAAGCCCCTGGGTGATTTAGCTCCTTAACAGACAGTTGCTCACATTTTTAAAAATGCAGCATGTGGACGCCGGGCCGTTTCACGCAGTTTGGCATTTGTCACTCTTGATCTTGATTTTGGCCCGCAGGTACTCCGTTGTTTTCATTAAGAAGGGGTTTGGTTAAAAGGCCCCAGGGCACACACCCTGATAGTAGACTAAGGTTCTCTCCAAATCCTTTTCCAAACAAGTGATGTGATGTTTACCCAGTGATGTTGACCTCTTTTGTGGGTCACTTTGGATAAAAACATCTGCAAAGTCAATAAATGGAAATGTAATTGTCATGCAGGAAACAATGTTTATTGTTTTCTTGATCTTTTTGTTGCCTTTGTTATTACTTTTGCTCCGATTTTATGTAACGTTTCTTAATTATTGGTTAATTGTATACTGTCCCTTTAAATGTGCTTATGCTCCTTGTTTTTGGAGGGTGGAGCCCGGGGGGGCGGGGCCACCCTGACATCACTTCTCCTGACCCCCTCCCTTTGCTGGGAAGACTCAGGATCTGAAGATGATTTGTTTAAAGCACACGTCTGTGAGTCTTGCTAATGTTGGTAGATTTACTGCGTGTTTTGTTCATTTTATGCTGTTTCTCAAGAATTTTTGAATTTCGGACTGCGTTACTGGAGTTGTTTGCTACAGATTATCTTATTGGGTAAAACTTCTTATCTCATTTTGATCATTAGCACACTTTCCTGAATGTGTCTATTTGACAAATTAACCTTCAATCAATAAAGATTCTTAGCTTCCCTTTTTAATACAAGCCATGGGTTTATGGGCATCCCTCCTTTTGGGATTAATAAAGTATCTATCTATCTATCTATCTATCTATCTATCTATCTATCTATCTATCTATCTATCTATCTATCTATCTTTTGTTATTTTTTTTTTGAATATTTACATTTTTTGAGGCGTAATCCTCTTTTTGGACTTGAATGCCTGAGGCAGGTCATAAGAGTTGGGATTAAGCCTGTAGGGGTGAGGCCTCTAGCCAGTGAAGCCTTTTGGAAGGTTTATGTGGAAGACTCCACGTCATAGCAATAAAGTCCATAAATAACCCACCTGAGGTGGCCGGACATCTGACTTCAGAACAAGTCACCCGGCTCTTCTATTTCAGCAAACCTCCCTCCAATTCAAAACCCACGCCTGCCTCCTTCCCACCAACTGAGCCCCTTGTAAAAAAAAAGCTACCTCCAGTCTCATACACCATGTAGCCAGAATGGGCTTTTAAGTCTGAGCCCACAATCACTCATGACAAGCATGTCCAGATGCCACTCAGATGGCCACATAAAGGCATTGCGCTGTTTGAACTGGGGGTTCCTCCCCAGCTCATGCTTAAATTGCTTCATTTTATCTTCTTTTTGCTTTTTTATTTGTCTTTCATTTGTGCAGGGTGCCCCCTAGTGGAGCCACAGAATTGTACTGTGGATAACAGGACTGGGTGTTCTCCATTCACCTGGATTGCAGAAATGCAACATATAATTAAAAGGTCTTTCTTCTTTCGTGGGTCTTAATTGACCCATGTTATGAACAAGTCAGGGTACCTCCCCAGCTCATGATTAAATTGCTTCATTTTATCTTCTTTTTGCTTTTTTATTTGTCTTTCATCAGTGCAGGGTGCCCCCTAGTGGAGATACAGAATTGCATTTTGGATAACAGGTCTTAATTGACCCATGTTATGAACAAGTCAGGGTTCTTCTCCAGTTCATGCTTAAATTGCTTCATTTTATCTTCTTTTCGCTCTTGTATTTGTCTTTCATTTGTGCAGGGCACCCCCTAGTGGAGCCATAGAATTGCATTGTGGGTAACAGGACTGGGTGTTCTCCATTCACCTGGATTGCAGAAATACAACATATAATTAAAAGGTCTTTCTTCTTTCTTGGGTCTTAATTGACCCATGTTATGAACAAGTCAGGGTTCTTCTCCAGTTCATGCTTAGATTGCTTCATTTTATCTTCTTTTTGCTCTTTTATTTGTCTTTGATTGTTTTCTATTTTTTAGATATTGTTCTGTTCATTTATTAGCTGTTGTTACCCTTCTAAGATGGATTGAATTCATTAGTGTATACCTCAGAGTTTAAATTTACATTACAGCATCTATTGGTTTTATAATATGTATAGTAATTAAATGCATTACATTTTGCATTTATGTTAGGCAGTCCCAATGGGGTCTGGGTGGTCTTTTGCTCCCTGAACACTACAGATTTTACTTTTTGCACTCTTGAGCCCCATAACACCCAGAGGTTCACAGTTTACTTCCCCCATTTTTGTTAACTTTGGGACTTTAGTGTATATTCTTTCACATTTAATAACAATCTTCCCATTGTTATGCCTAGAGAAGCCGCATTCTGCAGTTTGTAGTTAGCGGACTTTCCACTTTGGGTGAGCCTCTTCGGGGCCGGCAAGTGAAGGTCCCTGGCCTGTTATTTGGGTTTTTTCTGAAGGACTCACATCATTTCAGCAACTCCTCGTCTCCGTATCACAACATGAGCAAGACTAGGAGCTGGCATTGCACAAATGTGACAAGATAGATAAATGGGGAATGAATTTTTGTAATGGAAAGCA